>NW_012026918.1:172021-234000 GCF_000956235.1 Wasmannia auropunctata
CTCTTCGTCTCAATTTCGTTTCGTCCGCCGCCTCCTCTTTCACCGCGTGCGCGGCTCCGCGAAGCGGCGACTACGCTCTCCTCGGGGTGCCGGCTTGCCTTCGCCCGTCCGTCGTCCGAGCGACGCTCCGTTCGCGGCCGGCCAGGAGGAAGGAGCGGGAAGGGGAGGAGAAGCGGCGACGGGACGCCGGGAGTGGAGTATAGAGGTGCAGGTGCATGCATATAGACGGCGGTAACGACGACGACGACGACGTACGCGCCGCGAGCACGGCGAGCACGTAGGAGAGCGCGCGAGGTCCCTCGTGAGAGAGAGAGAGGGGGAGGAAGGTGAAGAAGTCGACGCGGCCGGCGGGCGAGGAGGAAAGAGGAGGAGCAGAAGAAGGAGAAGGAGGCGTTCGGCAGACGGGGAAGGGACGTGTACACGCGAGCGCGTAGCGGCGGAAAGCGTAGTCGCCGAGCGCGAGCGGTCGACGTCTTCGTCCTTGCCTCGCGCCGTTGTCCTCGCCGCGCACGCACACATATACACACACTCACACTCACACACTGTCGAACGTTTTGGACATATAGAAACATCCGCGCGTGCAGTGCCACCCGCGGTCGACGGTAGGTCTCCCGTCTACGGGCACCGTGGCAGGATGGACGACACCGCGGGCCCGCCGCGAACGTCGGACGTAGCGTCGGCGATGGGAAGCGAGAGCGACGACGCCGCTGCCGCCGCCGCAGCCGCCACTACCACCGCCTCGAAGATGCGGACGGTCGACGATGACGACGCGAGTGCCGCCCCCGCCGCCGCACCTATCGCCGACGATGCCGCCGTCGATCCCGTCGAGTGTCGTGACCGGGGCTCGATAAGGGCCGCGTCCCCGGGGCCGCGCGGCGCTGCCGCTGCCTCCGCCACCGCCGCCGCCGCCGCCGCCGCAGCAGCCGCCTCTGCCGTTGTTACTACCTCCTGCTCGACGATGACGACGACGCAGCAGCAACCGCTGCCGCCGCTGCATCCGCAGCCGCAGCTGCCACCGGCATCGCAGCCGGGGTGTGGCTGCGTGGCCGCGGCCACCGCGGTCGACAAGGACGAGATCACCGTGTGCATCACGCCGACCACCGGCGGCCAGTTCGAGCTCGCCGTGGACCGCAACGACACCGTGGAGAATCTCAAGAAGATCATCTCCAAGAAGCTGAAGGTGGCCAAGGAGCGCATCTGCTTGCTGCATCGCGAGAGGTGAGTGGTGATGTCCTCCTATTCCCTTCGCCGGGGAACTCTCGCCGCGATTTCGGCGATCTCTTTCGAGAGAGTGTGCTGTTTGGCAGGGAAGGGAAGGGAAAGAGGGGGGGGGGGAGGAGAATTACTCGTGTCTGCGATAAAGAACACCACGGGGAGAACGCGACCTCGCGAGCATCGAATGTGTGGGCCCCTCCGAACTCGCAGAGAGATCGCGTCATCGCGATCCCGATTCTCGTGCGGTGGCTCGGTCGTTTTTTTTTTTAGGTCGCATTCGCGTAATCTGACCGCGTTGAAAAACGGAGCGAACGGGGAGAGAAACGGACGACAGGACACGGATAATCGTTTAACTAATAGAAACGTATAATTTTATTAAAGATTACACAGTCCTTCTCGTTTTACAATACAATGGTTTGTGATTAACTTCAATTGTTTCTCTCACGCAGTTTACTACATTCTGAGATAAGCTTATATAGGCTCTCGGCGAGAGAGAGAGAGAGAGAGAAAGATAAAAAAAAAGACAAATGTTCGCGTCCGAGAAGGTGGTTGAAGAGAAAGTACGGAGTCGAGAAGAATAGATCGCGTAGATCTCGATCGCACCTGAGGCTTTAACTGCGTCTTTTTACGCTCCCCGCTCTTAATTCGAGACAATTGCATTCCGACAACAATCGCTCGGAAGGAGAAGCAAGCTCGCTGGAAAGGCACTAGGAAGCGTGGTTTAAAATTGAGCCAACACTGGAAAGAGTATATACATATGCAAAGTCACACGACACGCGGGCAGAGGTGGAAGTCGCACGATTTTACAAAAGGCACACGCTCGTTTTATTGCCGTTCGCGTAAAGTGTGTTTCGCATGTCGTATTTTTATTTTTTATATTTTTTTAATGACTAATCGCCTATCGCGACGTGTCACGCCCCCCTTCTCCCGGTTTTTCCCCCCTTTTTTTCGCCCGCAATCAGGCAGAAATATGTCCGCGCCTCTTGACCGCGGCTTTTATCACATTCTCTGCGCGTGGAAACGAAACGAAACGAAACGAAACGAAACGAGACGCGTACTCGGTGAACCGAGGCGGAAAGCCACACCGCAGGCCGGGCCTGTGCAGGGTATAAAGAAACGTAAAGGCGCGCGGGATGAATCACGAGGAATTATCGTCGGTCAGCTGAAACGTTCGTGATATCCGGCGACGTGCACGACGAACGAACGAACGAACGAACGAACGGCGGCGGATTCGTCTCCCCCGCGATTCGAGCGCGGGCGTCGGAGTCGCTTATCCCTGAGCGGTGCAGATCCCGAGCGAGGGGGATACGGCGGTGGTCTCTCCGTAGGTGGAGAGAGACGCGCGAGAGGAGAGCCGTCGCGACGCCCAGAAGGCCTGCGGACGCGGTGCGTGTCTCGCGCTCTTGTCGCTTCTATTTTTCCCACGAGCGCGACGTGCGTTCGAATCGGACCTCGCCCCATGCTCCGGCTCCGTAAAGAAAGAGGAGAAAGAGCGCACGAGGGAGAGAGAGAGAGAGAGTGGAGGGGGGGAGGGAGGGAGAGAGGAAGGGAAAGCAGAATAGAGAGACCCGGGTAGAGAGAACGAACGTGTGTGCAGACTCGTCCTTCGTGCCGGTGCACTTTTGGACGCTGAAAAGAGGAGGAGGAAGAGGAAGAAAAGAGAGAGAGAGAGAGAGAAAGAGAGGGATAAAGTGCATGTACGCCCGGTGCGTGCGGTATACCGGGTGTGTCAGAAGCGGCGGTCGATGCTGCGGGAAAGGAACAAAGCGTTGTCGCTCGTCGTTTCAGGTCGCCACTTTTTCAACAGCGTCGTCGTGAAGACGGCGATCGTACAATTTTTTTAATACTTTTTCACCCGAGGCGAAAACGAAAGAGAAGTGAAAATTTTTATCGTCGAAGATAGTAGAAGAAATTTTTTTACTTTTCCACCCGGGGGATGATGTCATCTGATCGCGATCCTGCGCACGAAAAGCGAATGTGCTCGGTGTATATCTCGATTAAGATCAGATTAAAGAAGGCACAAGAGCAACAAGATTTAGATATTTTCAGATAGATATATGTTTTTAGGTATTGTTATATATGTACATTCGACAAAACAAGATTTCGCCAAGATTTCGAAAAATCTTGGAGGATTCGTGAATACTCCGAGATACGGAAGGGACGACCTTATCTCTCACATTCCTCGTTTATCATTCCAAATAAAGGCATTCTTACGAGCGTGTGTCGGAAGTTTCTCGAGTGTGAATGCGAGATTGAAAGCAAGTTTTTTAAGCTTCTCAATTGCTGGCGTTGTTCTTTCATTGAGTATTATCGGCTCGGAAATGCCAAATGCTGAAACGTTAAAACTTGAGACGGTGGTGCGTCCATTCTCTCGGCCGCTTATTATCAAATCGCGATTGTACACTTCTAGAAGATTACTCGAAATTAGACGCGCGTTCCACGAAACCTTTTTCGCAACATCACTATGTCGTCGTTCTGTTTATCTTATCAGTCGCCGAGTTTCTCAAGTTCCCCAACGTAGACGTCTTACTCTTCCTGCATCTTTTGTTACCTCACGGATACCTTTTATACAGTATTCGACCCGTAAATCGCCGCGTGTTATATTCAAATATTCGCACGACGCGTAACCGATACATACGCCACAGTAATCTGGCCGCGAAAGGGGAGCGAAGAGGGTGAGATGAAACAAAACAAAAAAATGAAACGGACGTAAAACACGAGTGACACATTTTTATTACATTTTAAAAAATTCTCGTTCATATTTCACGTACACATTCTGTCGCACACTTCACTTAAAAAAAAAAAAAAAAGAGGAAATAACGATGCTAATTTAAAACAAATAAAAAAAAGCGAATTTAAAATCCGCGGAGGACGAGTAATGATGTTTCGCCAGCTTAAATAAGATTTCCGCGGAATTTCCGTGACGAGGAGGGTAAAGGGTTTTCTCCCCCGGTTTTGCCTGAGAGAGCACCCGATAACCCCCGCGACAGTGAGCGGTTGCTCCCCGAAGTATCGACCTATCCTCCTGAAACCGCCTGTATACGTGCTCTCGTAGGCGTCCGTGGGGGCCGCAGCGCGGATCCATCCACCTCCACTACCCACCTCCTGCCGCCGTATATACTCCGTACGAGTACGCGAGAGAAATATGGTGGAGTGGAAGGTTGGCATACCGCGCGCGGTGAGCAGCTCCGAGAAAGAAACGAGGGGCGAGGGGCGACGCGGGCGGCGGCGGCGGCGGCGGAGGTGGTGTGTAGTAGTAGGTATAGTAGGTAGAGGATATCTCGGGAAATCGCGCTCCCGTATAAAGTGGAACAGTGACAGCCATCTGCGGCGGTAGACAGCGCGAGAGAGAAGGAGACAGAAAGAGAGAAAGAGATCGAGACACACGAAAGTGGCGGCGAGAGGAGGCAAGACGGAGAAAGGAATCTATTTTATTATTCGGGGTAAGACCCGCCAGAATGAGTATGACTAAACAGAAATCGTAGGGAAAGGAGAAAATGCAATCGTGACGATAACAGCAAACGCGAGGGGTATCGTGCGACGGTAAAGCAATAAGATAAATAAAGCGGCGGTATATTTTTACAAAAGTTGTGCACGGAAAAGGCACACAATCGCAATGTAGGCGTTCGAGTATGATGAAAAAAAAAGTGATAAGCTTTCCTCAGTCGGTTTTTCCGCTGTCCTTTAATTGCTATACACGCGACATTTCCGTTACAAGTGAATTTTTTCATGGGTTCGGGCGAAAATTTTTAGCTACGTTAATTTAAGAATTAATCCACGTGTCTACAACTTTTTCTGGTACATAAGGCAATTTTTTGGTAACGTTAACAGTATTTTGACATGAGCATGTGGTATAAATTTACTCACAATTGATGTTTTAATCCTTCAGACAAGGTTAAAAACCATTACAAAATTACAGTTACGCAAAGTGATCAAAGAGAGAGAGAGAGAAAGAGAGAGAGGAAAATACAGGGAAAAGAAATACATACATAAATTAATATACATATAATTTTTATTCTAATTTTATTGGATATAACATGTTGTACAAGTATACATATAATTCCCTGTAAAACGTATATTGGCGACGATCCGCTTCTTTCTTTCTTCCTTCCTTGCTCGCTCGCTCGCTCGCTTGCTCGCTTGCTTGCTTTCAGTCCTCGGCATTTTTTCTTCTATCTCGTTCTCTTACGGTGCCTCCACGCGTAATTCCCTCGAGATCTCTCGTCGTCCGTCGTTGATCCCTCTCTCCGTCTCTTTCTTCCTCGTCCTCCTCTCTCCTCTCTCACCTCTCGTCGCTCCTCTTTGCCGCGTGTTCCTTGGCCCGGCTCTCTCGACCCACTACTATTCGCCGCCGCTCGTTTCTTTGTGCCTGCCGGGGCAGTTTCAGGCGCAGGTAGCACGCCGGATCTTTTTCCTCCGCCGAACAACACGGACGCACACGTGTGCGTGCGTCCGTGCGTGTCCTCGCGGCAGACGAGGGGGAGGAAGGGGACGAGAGAGGGGAAGGGGGGGGGAGAAAACAGCTGCGCGTGTGTCAGTTCGGCAGCATCATAGCAGGAGCATGCTCGACACGTCCTCTGCCGAGGAAATACCTTCGATAAACACGAACTGCGCGCGCAGTTGAAGAAAATTTTTCGGGACTTGACTCGAGAAGACACTTGCCGAGAATGGAGACACGACGAGACGACCACCGCTTGACGCGTATATCGAATAAAATTAACCGAGCGATTTTGATGACGCGGATTTATACTTTATACTTTATTAATCTTTTATATTACGCAAGGTGCGAGTGTGTCCGTTATCAGTTGAATGGAAACGCGAGACAGGCGAAATGCCACAATACTTCACTTCCCCTTCCCTCCCTCTGACATTTTTCTCTTCTAATGTAAAATTGTAAACTTGTGGAAAAAGTCATGTTCATATGCTCTCCCAGTGCCTTATTTTGTGCAACCTTTGCATAATCATTATTATGCAAGAATGGTAAAATTAGAAGGTTACTGGAAAAGAACGGAAATATCAAAGGGGTAATTCTATACGATACATCCTGTGTGTGTATCTGCATTCTCTGATATTTCTATTGGCTAAATGAAGATTATTTATGGATATTGTATCCCACACGGAAAGAACAATTTTGCTGAATCCAGATCTGAAAATAATTTTTGTTCAATAATCAAAATAATTTTGTGCAAAAGTCAAAATGATTGCTAGAATATCAAAACGTTGTATAGCAATGCTTATCAGTTTTTACATTCCAATAAATTATTTTGATGATTCAACAAAAAATTATTTTCAGATCTATATTTAGCAAAATTTTTAGATCTTTCAACAAAATCGTTCTTTCCGTGCACCTTATTATTATTTTTTTTTTAATACACGGAAAGAATAATTTTGCTGAATCCAGATCTGGAAATAATTTTTGTTCAGTGATCAAAATAATTTTGTGCGAAAGTCAAAGTGATGGCTAGAATACCAAAACGTTTTATAGGCTTGTCAGTTTTAACATTTCAACAAATTATTTTGATGATTCAACACAAAATTATCAGATCTGTTTTTAGCAAAATTTTTAGATCTTTCAACAAAATCGTTCTTTCCGTGTACAAATCGCCCGTTTTTCCTCTCGTGTAACGACGGTAAAAAGAGAGACGAAGAAAATATCGTAGAATGCACGCCAACGAGGCTTGACAAAATGACCGAATTTGAATTTTTGTTAACCCTTAACTCGCAGCCTTGAGTAACAGCCAGTTCAACGTGTACGCATGTAATAGCTTATTTGTCTCCTCAGAACTGATAAACATGTTTCTGTGTGTGTCGCGTGTATAAAGGGAAACGAATGCCCGAGTAGGAGAACGGAATAAAGGAAATCTAAAAGAGAGATCTTGGAAGCTTATACGCTCCCGATATAAAGCAACTCTTATACGTTTTAAAGGTTAAAGTTTAAGACCGTGCCTTCTTGCCTTTTATCTCTCTCTCTCTCTCTCTCTCTCTCTCTCTCTCGAGACGAACGTGGACCGGGATGCGTAATAATGCGAGTCTCGGCCGATCGGTCGAGTGTGCAGCACCGGCCGTGTTCGTGCAGGCCCCTCGTCGGCGTGGGATCGGCTCTTCATCTCATCCATTTCCAAATCCGTCCCGAATTACATCGCCCCCGCGCGAATCCACTTTCGGGGGCGGCGTTTACCTAATAGTTAATAACGCGACACCTGCCTGACTGTACGGTATACATATGGTATAGCCCCCGCGGCGTTCGGTAGCCTTCGCTCGCGGCGAAGCGCGACATTGTCTATTCGTTGTGTGGCATTCGCAGTCCTCGTGGCGACACGTTGCGTCACGCGGATAACGTGACGCAAGTGTCTCTTACACAGTCTGTTACGTTGCCGTTTGTCTTTGCCCTACGAACTCGTCCTCCTTACCTCGTGATCTCGCATATTAATTAGTCACCGGCGCATTTACGCCCATCTTTTACACCTCTGCATTCGCGAGAGCCAGAGCGCGAGACTTCCACGAACTGTTGTAGCGGGGAAGGCCGGGATCTTACTCTGCTCTTGTAAGCTCTTGATTTCGCGCGCTTGATGGAGACCCGGATAATCCCGAATCCCGCGTTTTCTCTTTTTTGTAAAACGAGACCTTCTGGCAAAATTTACGTTGGACGGTTATACATACATATATACGATCGGGCGCGTTACGGGCGTTCTCTGCGTCACCCGCGTCAAGTGCGAATGTGTCATTGTGGGATTTCTGTTAGTCATCACGTGCGCGCGTACAAGGAGCGGACTTTGAGTGTTCGCTACGGCCGTTTATGGCAGAAGGACAACAATTAGCGATTTTTTCTTCTTGTTTTTTTGTTTCGCGATCGAGGCACTGTAAATCCATATTAAAGAGCGAATTGTCTGGCCTCTGGGTGTCGTAAGAGAAGAAAATATAGTTTCTTGGAGAACGTCGTTTCTCATTTAACGACAATTATATATAATTAATTCAACTATTGAACTCTAATAGTACCAATATATAACGTACTTTTACTCGCGATTAGAAAAGCATGATTAGAATCAATCTTATCGCACACATGCGCGGAATGAAGAAAAAGAGGCTCCTCGTCAAAAATTCTCGATGATCACCTCGCTCAAAGTGCTGCATCATGCATAGCACAGCTATACGCTAGAACGCGATAATTTTGCGACGTCGCGAGAAGAAATCCCGGAGGGAAATCGCGGAGCGCGTTAAAACGCGCCGCTTTAAGTCGCGCGTCGCGACTTCTGCAGCGAAATCCGAATGAGCGATCGAAACGTATGTCGGAGAAATGAGCCTAAGTTCGTCCGCTCCGTTATTTTTCGCGATCGCGCCGAGCGAAAACATGTTTATCGGTCGTGTCGTCGCGCCGCGCTGCGCGCGGGCCCTGCGATGGGGACGACCCAGTGGAAAGTCGCGAGGCGAGTTGAACGCGCCGGGCGAGTGAATCAGTCAGTCGCGCGCGATGGCCGGTCGCCAATTCGAGAAAACAGGATGATCGATCGAGCGGAATGCTCGTCGGCTGCCTCCGCTCCGCGGGCGCGCGCGGGTTTGCGGTGGATTTAAAAAGCCACCGTTATGGCCTCCTCCGTTCCTCCTCTCGTATGCGGCAAACGTCACGAAAATTCGCCAGCCGCGCGAAACAAAGCAGCTCGCGAAACCGGCTCCGCGCCCGGGCTCTGTCATTAAGCCGCCTGTAAATTGCGAATTATCTGCCTTCCCGAGGAGGAGGAACGTTATCTTTGCTTATCGCTGATATATTCGGAATTAATGATAGACTCCGGCGACAATTCGGAGCCTCCGAGAATATTCATTACGAGCACTTTGGCCGAACGAAAGATCAATACGTACTGCGCCTACATAATTATATAATTGCATACAATAATTTTGTATAATATGAGAATACACTTTAATATGAACTGCTAATTATACAATTATGATCTTGTAAGATAAAGGAGTGGCTCGGTTAATTCAATTGTACCTATAACCGAATTCTCGTTTCAAAAATTGTAGAAAAAAATTTTATTATATATTTGGAAATTAAAAAATACTGGGGCATGACTGGAATTTAGATGCGTAGCTGGATAAAATTGCGTCCTGTATACTTATTAATTTTTTTTCATGATTTTTTTTTTTTAATGGCTGTTGCATTTCGATTTTTTTTCAGCAAATATTTCTTTTTATTGCTTCACATGCACGTCGTATTATTTGTACTGCCACTCATAATTCAGCTGATAATTCAGCTGACTAAGACATCGAGGAATTGCGCATGTACTCGCGCGCGATAATCGCGTTGCGAGCCGAAGACGACGACAACGACCACGACGACGACGAGACGCGTGGCAGAATTATGCCGTAAGACTATGAAATTACGTCTACGTGGTTTTTCAACGTATTGTGTCTACGCGTTGCGCTTGCACGAGCGTCTTTAGCGCTATAGTAGTCTGGAGGCCTGCGTAAGCGGACGCGTTATTTTGTTCTCATTACGCAAGGAAGCTGCGTCTCTGAATCAATTGTCGGACAAAATGAAACGAGATAATATAATTGCGAGCGAAAGCGGCGGCAATTTTAATGTTGACATAATTTTTTTTTTACTACATTCCATTCCAGGGGACGTGGTTCGAAGAATTTCTATTTTTAGATAAAGAGAGAAAATAAGAGAAATGGAAATGCTCTATATATATGTGCTGCTTGCCATTATAAATTTCTATTTTTAGATAAAGAGAGAAAAGAACTCGCCATTATATTGTCTTGTATTTTATCAGTATTTATAGAGAAGAGATACTCTTGATTAAAACTGTCAATTGTATCTTTCTCCTATATAAATACAGGAGAAAGTTTGAGTGTAAAATTTGAGTGAGAGATTCCATGAACAACTAATACTGACAAATCACTGCCGGTGAGACCTTTTCAAGAGGGATTCCACATCCATATAGTTGAAGATTAATTGCCATTTTACGATGTATTGTGCTATTCATATTTCTTTTTTTTTTTTTTTTTGTTTATTTCACGTGTACGTTTATCTTATCTAGTTTGACTATCGATTAGTTGCGCTCAGGACGGACCCCGCAAAATCGATTTTGACCACCCCGAAGGTGGTCTCTGTACCTGGTGACGCGTACCCGGCTAATAGCCAAGATGATCCAAATCCACGTGGCGCCCGAAATATCCGCTCCTCCCCGTACCTGTAAATAGCCGTTTACAAATGGGCACATCACATCTATTACTTGACCGGGTGATAAACTACTCGCCAGCGGATAAGTACGACTTGTTGCGTGAATTAGCAATGAGAGTAACAGCCCATATCTGCCGAAGGATAAATACAGTTCCGTGAGTCCGCGTTAGACATCTTTCATGCCCTGACGGCGGACACCATTTCTCTGCGATGTCAAATTTCTTTGTAATGCACGAGCACTTGTATTAGTTTTTCGCTTGCATAATTAATTTACGTGGTTCGCACAAAGAACGGAAAAGAGCCTTGGGTATGCCGTGGCTCGTCTTTGCGATGCACACACCGATACTGCCTGCGGGCACTTGACGAGTATTGACACGAATATCACGAATGTTTTCTCCTTCTTCGCGCGCGAGGAATGTAAAATTCCGACGGAAATCACAAATTGTAAACATTCGTCCGTCAGAAATTTAACGTTGGAAAATAATTTTCAGCGCAGTTCACTTTCCGCAGCAGCGCGCGCGCGCGTGCGAGAGAGAGAGAGAGAGAGGGAGGGGTTTTCGCTTCGGAAACAGAAGGGTTGGGAAAGCGGTTCGACGATCGCGAACGTTGTCAAAATCGATTTTGCATTGTCCGCACATGTTCGGGCGCAAGAACTTAATTTACGTAGCCCGCACGTAGGCGTGGGGCTATAGCATTGTTTACACGCCATGTACGGCGGCGACGAGACCGCCGCCGGTGCGCGATATTTCGCGCATGAGGAACGCGGAGAAGGTCGATCCTCCCCGTCTCTCATGTGTTCTCTCTCTCTCTCTCTCTCTCTCTCTCTCTTCTCTCTCGATGTCCCTGATCCCGCGGTGAAAGAAGAGAGAGAGAAAAAAAAGAAGATATTTCGCAGCTGCGCGCCGTCTCTTTCGCGAATCTCGCCCGCGCGCGCGCGCGCGTGCGCCGCCAAATCCGCAAAGCGGAACGAAACACAACGCGGAGAGTTAATTCGGTCCTTGCGGGAAACGGGCAGTATCGTTCAAGGTGGTATCGGGCGTCCTACATCCAACGACGCGGCGCGGTCCAGAAGCAGTTTTCTTCACACGAGCCTTCTCGCAAAGCGCGGATTTATCTTTTATTTTTAGATATCGAAGTGTCCTTCTATCGATTGCACGGAAATATTTATAGCAACACGAATTAAGCGCACGTCAATACGAAAAAGTGTTACGGACAATTTTGCGAGGGCATTTACGATCATGCAAATTGGTGCAAATGCACGCGCATGTATTATATAGCACTTTAATTTATATATCAAGAAAGAAGTAGAAAAGAGTATACGGCGACATAGATTAATGTGTGAATTATTCTTGTTTATTAGAAAATATTTATTGAAGGGAACAATGCAAGTTTCATTTGTGTCACACGAAAGGAACGATTTTGCTTCGCTGAAAGGTCTAAAAATTCTGCTGGATATACAGATCTGAAAATAATTTTGTTGAACCATCAAAACGATTTGTTGGAAATTCAAACTGCTAGAATATCAAAATTCAAAACGTTTCGCAGCAATACTCACCATTTTTGAGAGTTTCCAACAAAATTGTTTTGATAACCCAATGAAATTATTTTCAGATGTGTACCCAAGCAAAATTTTTAGACTTTCCAGCAAAATCGTTCTTTCCGTGCATTCCAGGACTTTTTTTCAGAAATTTGAAATTTGTTTGGATGATATCTCGAAGATTTTCAAGAGGGAAAGATATAGGGAATAGACACGCGCGTTTCTTTAGTTCGCATTTAAATCGCGTAACGATTTTCCTTGCTAGCATCATATTCACTCGTGACTGCGCGTGGTTAATCTATCCTTGAAGAGATCATCTATCTGTTTGCGACGTAGCATGTGCGAGCTGCTGCATAGCCTTATCGATCGGCGGGAGGCGCGGCCTAATGCTTAATTCTTTTCTTTTTTTCTGTAAAGGAGCAACGGAATTCTCTCAAGAAATTCCGATGCTGAAATTAAAGACACAGAGAGGCGTGTAAATGCGTCCGATTGAGAAAAACACGTTTTCAGAACGAGTTTATTATAATTTTTTTATCGCAACACAATTATTTATCGTAAGTAGACCGCGTTTTATTATTCGCAAGATCGTTTTCTGTGAAATTATCGTTATTATAGGCATTTATACCGTAAAACTTAAAAAATTGCGTAAGTACATTCGGCGATCGATTATTATTCTACTGTCGCGGAAGTATAATACTATCGTACTAAAACATCGTGGAATTATTTATAGATCGTAATAAGACTTCTATTTTTAATCTGCACTCTTTCTACGTCTATTTTCTGCTTTTCCTTCTCTCTCTCTCTCTCTCTCTCTCTCTCTTTGTTTCCAAAGTGCGGGCATATAATCGGATTAGTTTAAGTACAGCAAGTGTGAAAAAAGCAGTTATTAAAAAGAGCAAGTCTCCTCGGAACGAAACTGCGTTCCGGCATTTTTATAAAGATAGTTAAGAAAGATTAAAAATATTCCGTTACGTGAGGAGAAACGGGAAAAATTACTTCGTGTTACAGATGTCGTAATAAACTCAGTGGTAAGCTCTGCTATAATTTGTTTAAAGTGAGCAAAGTGTATTCCAACGCGCGAGGCTAATTTATTCGAAAGGGACTTGCGCAAATTGTTTGAGGCTAAGCGCTTGAAAATACCCCCGTTAATGAAGGTAGTGCAAATTGACCTGGAATAATACACGCGAAACAAATCCGAGATAAGCGCTTGAGTGATTGCTTTATTACGAGTACGGCGAGTACAAAGGAAGGACGTATCGAACAGATCAACAAATCAAAAACAGAACAATTGTTCTTCGAAATAATATAGAATCCCGTTTCAAATAAAAGCACAGCTCTTTGCTGAAGGCTTCAGACCGTGTCGCTGAAACTTTTAATTTGAGATTCAGCTTTTTGCGATATCGCGAACGCACGAGATATTTATTTCTGAAAGTTAAAGTAACGGCGCGAATTCTGAATCGAATTGCCGCCGCGGAAAGATCGATTTTGGATTCCTCGGTAAGGGGTTCTCCATCGGATACGAGCTTCGCGGAACGATCTATTTAAGCCATGTGCCCGTGTATAATATCACGGGGAAGCCGAAGATTTATCTGTGACATTACGCTCCGATATGCTCGCGAAATGAGCGCGGCGCAAAGCGTGGGGCAAGCGGGACAAAGCGTCTCGCGATTACAAACCGTGTTTGTTCGGTTCGCACGAATATATTCCGCGCCTGACCTCTCTCCGAGGCAGCGGGCGTGAACGATAGCGACAGAGAAGCAGAACGATAATATTTATAGTATATAAATGCGCGCGCGCGTAAGAGGAGTGCTTTAAGAGGAGGGTCGGTCTCTCTCGGGCCCTATCGTGTGGGCTTCCGCACGCGCTTATTTACCCGCGTCTCACTACTAGAGAGGCTCGACTTCGCCGAATATTTTAAGCGCTCTTTGTGCCCCGCGCTCCACGTCGATCCGACAAGACGGAAATCGCGCATTTGTTTGACGCTAATATACAAACGCATTGTACAAGTGCAAGTATCTCAACGTTATGGCACTTGTTGAAAGCCGCGGGTTATTGACTCCCCGGCGGCGGCGGCGGCGGCGGCGGCGGCGGCGGTTCCCAAGAATAGATTTTCCCGAGGCGCGCTCACCGTCTACGCAGATGTGTTTTTTCCGCGTGTGGAAATCTCACGTGTGTCTCGCGCATTTCGCGAGTAAGATCGCGTTTTCACGTCTCGCGGCGACAGCGGCGACACGCATTTATGAACTCCGGTTCGCACGCTGCCGACGCGCCACGCCGCGCCGCGAGGACGACGATGCGAGAGAGCTGGATTCTCGGTGCCGTTGAGAAATAAAAAGTTGTCGCGACCCAATTAACATATGCGTGTCGCAGGGCGATCATCCACGCGACGATTTGCGCCGCGTTATGTCTATTAAATTTGGCTGATAACTTTATTTCGTATAGAAATCGAGAGCCGCCCGTCGCACATTTGGGGACTCGCCGCAGTATTACGATATCTGTTTTCATTTTCAAAAAACGTCGCATCGACGTTACATACGTGCATGAGAGATGTTTAAAGGACGCGCCTGAAAGATCCGTTTTACTCTTTTTAAACGCTCGGACAACTTTACGAAATATCCCTTAATCATGTTACGTGGGTTTAAATAGAGCACGCACTTACGTACGCCTGCGGTATATAGATTGCTTACTCATTCTTCGTATAATCCGCGGTTTTCCCCCGCACTTTCTCCCGCTGTCGCATTCGTATTACCTCGTTACCTCGTGATTTACATCGCGGCGCGCCCCATCCCGAAAATTATCCGATTCTATTATACATTCGAACGTTCCCCGAGAGCTCCGCCGAGCGCTGCGCCATTCTTCCCGCTCTACACTCCGCGTTTTCGCGATTACGCCAAGCGCGTGTGTCCGTTAGTTTAATTTATACAAAAAGCCGGGAGTATACCGCTACGAATAAAGCTAGGCGGGTATGTATACGCGACGAGCGCGGCGGATGCTCGATGTTGCGCGAAACATATTCGCGTTTTACGTTCACCGGCACCAGCGCGGCAGCTAGCTCGTATCGCCTTGCACGCGGCGGTGGCGCGCGGTGCTCTCGCCACTCGCGCGTCCCGTGTTTCGACTCTAAATATCGCGATGACGGGCGACGGGCGTGTTATCGCGGCGCAAGGCGGCTGCCTTCCTTTTTATCGCCGAGCGTAAAGGTCAGCGACACGCATCGGATCGTATCGGATCGGGATCTTGAACGAAAACCCGTTAAGCTCGCTCGCCGGCCGCGCTCCTATACGCGTAACGAGCTCCACTCTCGCCCGCGTCCCTTTCGGCCCCCGTTTTGTCCGGGTGCGAATTTCGAGAGGGACCTACTCGCGAGGCGGCAGGAGTAGGAAATTTTCGCGTGCCTCGCAACATCGAAATAATCTATACTCAGCGAAATTATACCGGTCTCGCTCGTCGTTTTATCGACTCGCGCGCGCGCGCGCGCACGTGCGTCGCGAGCGAAACCTCGAGACGAGAAACCTCGAGGAGGAGGAAGAGGAGGAGACACTTCGGGCTCGGGTTGACGAGCGAGTTTATAGGAATTATACGGCGGGCGAGATAAGGCATGTTGACAAACTGTCGACTAAGTGAAACTCCATTTTCGATCCAGGCGCACGTAACGACGTCATTTTTGTTAAAAATGATTTGAGCCATCGGCCACGTGTACGACATTGCTATCAATAACGCGATCGAAACGTTTGCCTGAAGAGGGCATCAGTTCCCACAACCAGAATGTTAGTAAAAAAGATTAACATACGCGCAGATGATTGCGACAAGGATTAAAAATATCATTAGACATTTAAACACACACACACACACACACACACACACACACACACACACACACACACACAGATAAATATATATCTAAAAATATGATATTTAGTACAATAAAATAATATTAAATATGATTTTATTTATAATTTAATATAATTTTATTTTAACATACTTAAATTGTATTTATTTTTCGAATATTATATTTAATATATCGAATTAAATATAATATTCGAAAAACAGATACAATTTTAGCGCTGTGTATAGATAAGATAATATTAAATAATATATCATATTAAATATAATATTCGAAATATAGATACATGGAACTGAATTTTTTTAAAATATAATTTTAGCGCTGTACAATTATCAATTTCTATATAGCGTAACGAAATGCGCGTACGTCCGGTCGTTTCTATTAAACCGACCAAAAAGTCACGCAGCCAGTAAATCATCGCGCAATCAATTGCACAATTAATGCATGGATTAGGCCTTGTTAATTCTTCTCTCGCGAGAATCCGCTGTGAAATTTATTCGCGCGGCATATAAGTACGAGCTGCCACGCGCCGCCGTTCGCATAAATGCCGACGTGGGAATATATTCGGCCGCGCCGTTTTCGCAATCGCTTTAAGCGCGTATTAATCGACACACACGTTGCTTCCGATTCCGAGTGTGCGGTTCGACGTGCGCTTATTAACATTCGCGGAGTCGCTGACGGACGGCAATATTGCCGGCGCAACACACGCACACACACACACACACACACACACTCTCTCTCTCTCTCTCTCTCTCTCTCTCTCTCTTTCTCTCGGCGAACAAAAGAAAGAGCGAACAGACGACTGGGGTTTAATAAGTCTAAACGCTGATATTCCGAAACTGTCAAGCATCGATTTCGACACCGAGCATCGATTCGACGTGGCTTTATTAGTCCTTTTATTTCGGATTCTTTTTTTGTCGGCTCTGAAACGATCGCGTGGGTGACATATGTCACTCGGTCTTTTCACATCTCGCCCCTGTCGACGGAATCAAGTGCGATCTCTCCGATGAATTTCATGTGGCGAGCGCAGAAAATAGGCATGCAGGAGATTTATTTGAGAAAATTTTATCAAGCGTTATTCTGACGAAATTGCTCCTTCGAGACGATGCCGTCTGAGAATTAAATGTTCGATTATTTATTTTTATTTTTTACTATTTTCTATACAATTATTATATAATATTGATCATTAAATATGATTAAGCCAATAAATTTACGGCAATAAATTAGTACTTATAATTATGGCATAGAGAGTGAAACTTTTTAATGGTGGATGGGTTAAGTTTGCAGAGGTTCGTTTTCCAGATATTTAGACGTTTTGAAAATAATGTTGGTTTTATTTTTCTATAATGTATATAGACGACCAACACAAAAATAATTGGAAGCCCTTGTCGAAAGGATCATTTTTAATTACAATATCGGACTCGTCAAATGATCGAGAGTGTGGGAGTTAAAACAACCGTCATTCACAAGCAACACCCATTTTACGCGGATACACTCGAGTCGATATCTGTTGAACGATCTCGTGATCGATGCAAGATGCATATTCGCCAAGGCCGTGGAGTTTCGCCTTTTTCTCTTCCCCCTGCCTCCCTCCCTTCCCCTCTTGTTTGCCGATTGCGGTATACGCCGATTCTGCGTGCCGCGATACCGCCGCGGCGGTTTCGCAATGCGAATCGTCGCGGCCGCTCGCCGTTCGAAGGAAAGCTAGACAGTGCCGTCTAGAGGCTCCCGACGTGGTCGGGCACACGCCGCTGCAGCAAGTGCAGTGCGGCAGCAACGAGGGTGAGTAGAGAGCGGGGCGTTACCCCGCTGGTGGCGTGAAATCTCCCGACTTGGTGTCGGTTGCACGGAACGCAGATGCGTAACGAGATCCGCTCGATCGGACGGATATCTCGCTTTTCGTTTAACACCATTCGGATAGAGTCAGCCGTTTAGCTGAATTTTATTAATAGAAAACATCCGAGGGAGGACTTTGTGTTCGAGAGAACTGCGATTTAAAACGAGATATATCGAGGTATCTTCGAATTCGCGACGGAACGTTTCGCCTCGGGCCTGTAAATATACTGCAGGCAGAGATGATATTTCGACGATCGAAATATGATTTGACCTCGCGTTAATCAGCCTGGCATTCATGCATCGACAAGTCGTTTTTGGCTTCGCACTCGCCTCGTCGTTCGAGTCACCGCCTCGTTCTGCACGTCGCCCGGTAAATACCCGGTGAATAAACGAGAGAGAGAGAGAGAGAGAGAGAGAGAGAGAGAGACCGTTCCGCGTGCGAGGGCTGCGCGATAAGGGGGCGGAAGATGAAAGCGGGGAGGGGACTCTGAAACACGGCCGAGTTTACGCTCCGAGTTTTTTTACCTGGCCAAGGACCGAGGGGTGCGCGAGCGCGCGCGTTGCAGATTCGGTCGTTCGTCAAGGCCCCGGGATTTAACGGCGGGGCTTTTGGCACTCGAGGAACGGCCTAAGGGTGCAATAACCCGGGTGCGCGACGCATGCACGGGACGTTCTCTCTGGCACGGGCATCGGTCGCCCGTCGTCCTCCCCCGCTCTCGGTTTATATCCGAATGGTTCTGCACGCCTCTTCGTCGATGACGTTATAGAGACGTCGCGAGGTGTGTATGTACACGCCTCCGCCTCTGCGATCATCCATCGAGAATTTTTTTAAAACGTGAAAAGAGCGATGATTTTTTTTTCCTTTCCGCGGAATCAGTGACGTAAAATTGTGCGGTTGCAGGAATAAGGTGTCGCGAGGGGCGACTAATTGGATAAAACGTTTCCTCAAAGTGGAGAAATTTTAAACCGTACCTGAACCGTATACTCTTTTAACCCGTAAAGGACACCTCTCTTTTGTTTAACACGAAACTTGAAAACAATTACGTTCTTTTTTCGAAAATTTAATATTACCAATCGATTGGTCAGACAATTTTACATTGAGAAACACATTTTACTTTTTATTTTCGGAAGATATAAAACTAAAAAAATTCGCTTGGTACGAATTCGCACCCAGGTGTTCTTTTACGGGTTAATAATCAATAGTTCTTTATTTAAAAAATTGTGCGGAGAGATGTGAACGGAACATTTTGAGTATCCCTAATATCTCTAATATTCCTTAATCTAATCTTTAAAATTTAATTTTCCCGAACCTTCTTTAATTTCTCTAGGCACTGCAGCAGCTTATAAACTTGCAATACGCCCTTAATAAAATTACTGTTTATTAATTAAATATACGAGTTCGCGAGGGGATCGATTTTAACGGCGTTACACGCCCCGATTAGAATCGAACGTAAATCGGAGTAATGTCGCCGTATTTATACGCGGCAAGGTCTCGTTCCTTCGATCGAGGTCCAACGAGCGACGGTCGCCAATGGAAACGGTCGGCGATATCCGACGACGTTGCCGGGGAGTCGTGCGGTCTAATTTTCCAGGTCGGCATATTTTCTTATCGGGGCTTTATTTTTCTTTCGTTTTTTTTTTTTATTATATACGTGCTGCGAATCCAGGCGCAATCGCGATCGCGTTATCGCGGGCACCGTCAATGCCTAAGCCGAGGTCGTGGATTTGTATCGCGATATACTCGCGTTATTGTCTTATTGCGTGCGCGCGTACGCGGTCGTCGCGTTATAATCGCGGTTACGATATCGGCCGATACACCGGAAGCTATCAATGCGTTATCGCGGTCCCTCGAACACTTCAGAGATACGTCGAAAACAACGGATCGAAGCGAGCTGGAGCTCGTCGAGTCGCTTTGACAGAGTCAAAGCTTTAACGAGTCGATAATGAGATATTTTCAGTCGCGTCGGTGCGTAATTTTCTTTTTATAAGGATAAAAAATCTCGGCCTGAAGGAAAAAGAGGTGGCGTGTGTCATGTAATAGACAAAAAAAAATTGGTTATTTATGGCTAGCCTTTATTTACGTTCAATTAGACGTGATGTATATTCAACATTTTTATTATTACTTCTACCTTAATTATATCTTACAGCGTTAAAATTAAATAATTACATAATATGCGTCGGGGTATACGCAGAACGAGATGAGAAAGTACCGTTTCGATCTGGCTTCGTATACAAAGGAGTTAATGCTAGGAGATAAGAATCGCGCCGATCTTATAACATTGCCCCATTTAATTTCTCCGTCTCGCGTTCCGTAATAGTTAGCCGATTTTGCCGTCTCCCCTCCCCTGTAGGAGAAGAAAAAAAAATGATAGCGCTCGGGGCTCCGCGCTTCCGCTCGCGTTGCTCGAGCGCGGCTTTTTATCACGCGTGTTTATTTCGGTCGATTTCCGCTCCGCGGTAGCGGTTGCATCAGCGGCCTCGCGATAGCGCGCGTGGCGTGCGTGCGTGCGTGCGTGCGTGCGTGCGTGTGAACCGGGTCGCGGCATGGACTTTGATTGTCAGAAATACAAGTCGTCGTCGAGACGAAACGTTGCTTTTTCCTTTCCTTTTTTCTTTTTTTCTTTTTTTTCGTCATCCTTTCTCCTGCAGCATTTCGGCATTTCCCGCGAATTTGTAAGTGTTTTGCAGTTGACGCAACAACACGCGCGCGGAACGACGAAAGCGCGTGGGCTCCCCTGCGTGCTCTCGAACCAATGTAAAATCGCGTATTTTTTTCGCAACGGCCGCGTTTTCGAGAGGTTCGAGAGCGAAAAACGGACGAAACGACGAGTCCGTGACGTACGAGCGAGCCCGTCTCGCGCGATTTTATTTAGAAAGCCGAGGGAAACCGATATATAGATCGGGATGTTTATATGCCGTGGCGAGAGGCGGCGAGGCGATCGCGACCCAATTCTGTCGACTGTTGCATATAAGTATTTTTCATCGACTGCCACACACCGGGACTCCCTTCTCTCCACCTCCTCGCGGCACGGCGCGGCGCGGCGCGGCGCAGCGGCCCGTCCGTCTCGTATTCGCTTTCTTCCGTCACGCCGCATTTCGAAGTGCCAAACCGCGACAGCTCTCGTTTAACGCTCGGCTCGAATGGGATATTTCCAACCGTTCGCCGATCCTCTTCGTTATTCCGTTGTACGATGTTTCGGGTCCCTCTTTCGGGCTTCTCCGAGAACAGCTCGCGGATGAGAGATCCTCTTTCGCGAGAGAACCGTAACGATTTTACGGTACGAATCCTTGGGTTTCGTCATATTGCGGCCGATATAATGAAACCAGTTTCTCAGATCGATTCCACAGACCCTTTTAAGACTGACTTTGCCCGACTTGCGTAAAAGCAAAGCGCACTTCGATCACTAGCGATTAATTATGAATAATGAATACTGTATAGCAAACGTGTGTGGTACTTTTACCAATAAATAGCTCTATATTTTGTATGTGTTGAAGAATCGGAAGCTGATCTTTTTTACAAACAAACACTCTTTCAAAGAGAAAAATAATATTCTCTATTAGAGGAAATTATCTTTCTCTTAATGCATTATTAAATATCTAAGTTACGATTAAAGATCCAATCTCTCTACGATAACTGAAATATACAATTGTTAATAATTCTTAGAGAAGTATATTTTCTAACTACGATTATTTCCATAGTCTCCATAATTCTGCGATAATTCTGCGATAAGCATCAGCTTTAGCGTACGTTTTAACTCGTCAAGATACCGATCGTTTTTTTTATTTTTTTATTTTGATATCGAACGGTGACGAAGATGCTAACCATTCTCGTTGTTATTCTTGTTACAGGCAGCTGCGCGAAGGAACGCTCGCGGAAAACGGCCTACAGAACGACAGTCGGTTAACGCTGCTGCCGAGCGTGGAAACCGGATTGTTGGTGAGTTGAACTCTCGCGTCCTGCTCTCCACTCTGCACGTGGAGTATTAATCAAGTCGACCCGACGGCGCGCACTCCGGCGCGATAATGAATAGTTATATCGGTGATGAATAGTTATCGGATTTTTATCGTCGTCGCCGCGAAGGCGCATCACCGGCTCGCGCGGAGAGCTCGATAAAATTCGGTATGCTCCTCTCCTTCCCTCTTGCATCAAGGAGGAACATTTTGGTACCGCTATAGGAATTATATGATATCTATTTAACTATTGTCGAACGACGTCGAAAGAAAAAAAACCGAAATATTTAAACGTCCCTTCGTTCGAAGATCGGCAAGATACGCTGTCTTGGTCACGCGAAGGGCCAAGGGACAAGGTGCACGTCGATCGCGTCGGCAGGCCGGATCCGCCTGCTTTTTATCGAGGGATAAAGGTGTCGGGGACGATATGACCGAGAAACCAAGTGACCCGGCGATACACACGCGAACGCCGGAGAGTTAACGGCGTTCGTCCGCGCCTCCGTGTACGCTCTCCTCCGTTGCCCGAGTCAACCGGCGTCCTCCGCTCCGGCGGAACGAGTGAGGAACCGTTCCAGGACGGGAGACCCGGTGTGTGTGTGTATGTTTGTGTGTGTGCGCACCGGGTGCGCGCGAGAATCCGGGTTGCGATCGCGGACACGACGGAAAAACCAGACGACGACGTATTCCGTCGCGTCGCCGCGCCGCGCGGACACCAGCTGGAAACTCCGCTTGTCGAGGCCGTCGAGACGCGGCAGATGGAAGCTCGATGGAGCTGGAGTCCGAACCCGTTTTCAGGCGATCTGTATATCGAATAAATCTGATTCGCAACAAAATTCGGAACGACGTAGAGTCTATATCGTATATCTTTATTCTGGTACATATATGTATATATAAATTTAAATATATAGTTAAATAGATCTTATTTAATTGGATGTAAATTAATTTAGTTTCGTGCAATTAATTACCGTAGGAAATTCTTTACGTGTAGTACGGCACAAATTTCGAGCCTTATAGAAAATTCGCCCTCTCGTCGCGCTGCACCTCGCGCGCGGGACATCTGGCCGCGCGGAGCGCGATCTGTTACAGAAATCGGAGCGCGTAAACATATGACGTCCAGGCCATATGACTTCGGGCGACCGTAATGGTATGCGTATAGGTTCGACTGAGGTAACGTAACGTAACGCTAGCTCACAACCCTAACCGGCCGCAACGCGCGGCATACAGGTGCTTGTTCCGCGCGCGCGGAACGCACCAGCCTTTGGGAAACAAGGTGTAACAACGTCACGGAAATGAACTCCTCTCCCCCTCCCCCTCCTCCTCTCCCCCCTCCCGCTCGTTGTGCGTTTCCGCTCAAGAACCGCGGAGGATATTGTAGATATCCGGGCAAAATAAAACGGAGCTGTAAAACGTAACACGCTCGAAACTTCCTTGACTGTTCGCGAGGTTTGCGAGAGAGAGACGTCTGCAAACGTGGCATATAATATCCCTCGCTTTACCAGACGATGCTGCCGATTCGACTGTCGATTGTTTGGAATCACCTGTTCGCCTCCGGGAATAACAATAATAATAACATTATTGCGTGCACACAAGAATTGGATTACGATAAAGTTGGATAATCACAAAAAGCACGTAAAAGTATGTACACGCGAAAGATAAAACCAGCCAGCGAAGGCTTGTTACGTTACGACGTCCCTACCTACAATGAAAATAAGATGATCGCAAGATGGACAGAACAAAAAAAAATGGACGTTGTAGAATAGAACAGAATAATAGCAGAAAGATAATTTAGAATAACGTTTGCAACGCGGGCTTGTCATTTCTGAGACGTTAAATTTCCTGAGAGAAGGAAAGAGAGAGAGAGAAAGGGAGCAATCATGATTTTCTGGGATTCTCGAACCTCTCGTCTGCGAGCGAGCTCTCGATTACGGGCGTTTCTAAGCCGTTCTGGGGGTTAAAGGGTTGACGGCATTAGGGGAAGGGACCCGGAACGGAGGGCTTTCTCTCTTTCCTCTCCCGAGTCTGAAATTGACTGCGACCCGGGCTAGCAACAGCGCGCGCGCGCGCGTATGTCGTTCTCCCCGGGTCCTTATCGCGCGACCGAGACTTGTTCGCATGGCTGTCAAGGGGTCCGGCCCGCTCGGCTCGGCTCGGCTCGGCACTCTCGGTCACCCGCAGTCAATTTTAAAGTCGGCCTCTGTGTTGGCTCGGTCCCTACGTGCCAACCGTACGCCTGTATGTATGCGTTGCGTGCGCGTCTCTCTCTCTCTCTCTCTCTCTCTCCCTTTCTCTCTCTCTTGCGCGCCCTCGCCTTCGGTCGCCCCCTTCCGTCTCTCTAGCCGCGAACAGGCCTACAGGGCGTCGCGGAAAAAAAGACACGTCTCGGTGCGTTCTGTAATTATTTCCTGTAACGCTTACGCGACGGTTGTAACTCGTGAATATTCGCCGGGAATTAGATTTCCAACTGGATATCCCGTTAAACATTTTTGATAGATGGAATTATTATTTTCTATATGTATATATATTTCTCTCTCTCTCCAGTTGGGTGTATTCATGTATTTTGGGAGGGGGGGGGGGGAATTGCATTTAACTGAATTTAATACTTTGTATTGTAATTATTTGTGAAAAAATATTTTACGTCGCTTTCGCTACGTCTCGGGAAATGAATCTGAGGATTTTCCAAGAACACGTCAGCTTCGATATTATTCGTTAAAGGGAGATTCGTCCATCTTTCGTGAGCGTTTCCGAACTTGTCGCCACTGCTCCGCACGCTCTTCGGCACACCCTGTAGATAACACTCGTGGGTGGTTTTACGGGGTAGGGGGACGAGACGAGACGAGACCCACGAGCCGGGTTCACACAGCTCGGCTGCGAGAGCGAGCGCCTCGCGATCGAAGAGCAGCGTTTCGTAGCGCGATTTATCTCTGCGCCTTCCTTTTTTCCTCGTCCGAGCGCTCGCCCGACGACCTGTCGAGAGAGTAAGAGAGAGAAAGAGAGAGAGAGAGAGAGAGAGAGAGAGAGAGCCCGGTCGGCTTTTCGGACTTCGTCCGGCGACCAGCTCTCGCTCTTGGCTCGCGAAATCACCGTTAGATGTTGGCAAAATGGCAGAATCCATCTTCGCCCGGAGTTCGATTAATTTCGGTGCTCCTGGACCAGTCGCGAGACTCGGCAGCTTTTTACGCGCAACGCACTCGTGATACTTCCCAGCCATTCGTCGGGATTTCAACCTCGACCCTCCGAATTACTCCTGTCGAATCCGTTCAGCGATTCCCGGTGAAAGTTCTCACGGCGGACCCGCGATTAGAGACGTAATCTTTTGTGCGTCTCCACCGCGGATGTGCAAGGCTCGCGAATTAACGATTCTTAACAATATACGTATAAATAACGATTTATACATATATCGTTAAGCTTCGTTAATTCGCGCACCGTGTTTCTTGCACGTTATCATTTACGAACGCGCGATTTTACGAATGTCGCCCGTGACATTTCAAGATGCTTCTCTATACGAGTAAAAATTTGTTGCAGCGATTGCAAAAGAGAAAAAAAATACGTGACAAGTCATATGTATCTTTAATGCCTCCATATTTCATTTTGGGAAGTACTTGAAAACCACTAAACACGAACCTGTAAATCGCCGATGGAAGCGTAATTAATTGTTTCCTGAGATAAGACGAGGGCTTCTCTAAACTAAACTTTCTTCAAAGGCAGATTATCTGCCTTGAGTCATTTTTAAATATATTGCCACGATATTCATTCGTTCGGTATCTTTCGAAACACGTGAGAATTTCTTTTGACGCTTTAAGTATCTTATATTTAGGTACTAGAACTGCCCAAAAAAAAAGGTTTAAATGAGTAATTTGTAATTTTTTTATTTACTCAAATGTGTAACGGTATATTTTTTAAAGTTTCCATAATTTTTACTGTGATATATGTATTTCCGTAAATGATTAATTTAATCAATTTATTTTGCTTTTTATTCCTTTTTTCAACTTATATATATTATACTTGATAGTAGAAATTAATCGTTGGTAGTTCTACTATTAAAGACGACAATCTCCTAAACGCTATCCTTTCTAAAACCCCTCCAGTCTTCGCATCGTCGTCGTTCTTGTTCGCTCGGCTAACTACTTTATCCAGTCCCTGGATTTCCGGCGTTTTGGCATTAAACGGCAAACGAGATTATCGCGTTAAGGCGTATACGATACACACCCACTTTACGGTAAATTGATTTCGCGGCCGAAGATGACGGCAAGCGCCAGTCGTCGTGCGTCGGCTATTTCCGTCGGAAATACAGCGGCCAACGGCCGCTATTAACCGTTGGGATAATTGCACGGAGTTATAGACGGATTATCATCGCATTTGATCGCGCGCCGATTCCGAGTTTTCCTTTCATTTCTGGAATTTCAAGCGAAATGAATTAAGGGACGCGCGCGCGGCGGCCGGGAGGATTGAATTGAGCGAATCATTTTTTTTTCCACTCGCGTGGAACGGGGAAAAGCAGAGATTATCTCCGCGTAAAAAAATATCCGCCAAAATATCCGATATAAAATTCAGTCACCGTGTATATGTACGCGTTATTTTTGATGCAACAAAGGGAGAAAGGACTGGAAATTCGGTAAAGCGATATCCGAGGATCACGTTGCGCGTATCGAGCTTTTATTTTCATGGATCTGCACACGTTTTCCTTTGCTCTTTACACATAATTTATTTTGATTTTAATCCAGAATAGCGGAAAGCGCGAACAAGTTCATCGCCAGTTACGCGATTCGACCGCGTCAGCGTTTAATCTACTCTTGACCCGTATCGCTTTTATTATCGCTTTCACTCGTTTAGCTTAGTTAGTATCAGCTTTCGAGGAGTTCCGAATATGGCGGAACGCGCGAGGGATCTCTTCTCTTCGTGCACAGAAGTCCTCGTGCCCACGATCGAGATCGCGCACGGATTTGGACAGTTTTAACAGTTTTTCTAAGGAGCTCGGAAAAATGGATTTTTACAATTAGGGAAGTCAAGTCTGTACGTAAACGACTATATATCTCCTTTCTTTTTGCTCGAGGAGTTTTAAAGAGAGCGAGTCGCGCAGCCGCCAGCCTCGCAATCCTTAAACGGTCCATCGCGATTCACGAGTCCCGCATCCGATCGATCCGCTGCCGCGCCGAGGAAGCTCGCTGTGGGAGACTCGGGTGAGATTGGGTGCCGGGAGTGGGCCCGATTGGTTAATCGTTTTGCAAGAGCGTTTCACCGAGCGACGAGATCGAGCTTGGGACACGGGCTCTCCGCTCACGAACGAGCGAAAGAGCGCCCCGATTTCGTGGCGGCGGCTGCGGCGGCGGCGGCGAAGACGACTTGCGCAGCCTAATTCACAAGGACGTAAAAATATGTGTACAACTCGATTTTTCTCGAGAGGTCTTAAAGTGCTGCACGAGGAGATAGCGGTCGATCAGTTCAATTCTAGCGAAACCGTTTGAAACTCTTTGAGAGAGATCTCGTCGTCGCTTATTCAAATAAGACATTCGCCGAGAAAGTTTGTGATATGAAATTACACATTTAATGTTCCCATGCGTATATGTTTAGCATTTTATTATATCCACATTTATTTATATTCAATTGAAGCTTTTAATTGATTATAAATAAATAGCAAATTTGTAATTTCAATTCAATTTTAAATTATTTCAAAAAATTTTTAAATTGTAAATTCAAAATTTTTTAAAAATTTGATCAAAAATTTTCGAAATGCTTCCATATTAAGAGGTCACATAATATCGAGAGGCTTTTAACCACGTACCACGTTGTGATTTCACGCAGGAAAGTAGATTTTAATATGCAGAAGGAATCCGCGATTTATATAGCCACAAGCGTTTTAAAGGCGTGCCGTTTTGGGATACGCCTCGCGTATACATAACGAAACGTGTATACGCTATATACATATACTTACTTCCTGTTTCGCTTTGACACCGCGCGAACGAACGACTGATACCGGTATCTCGTCCTTTAGTCATAAATAGAGTTTAATGCGACACGTGGAGCGAGCGCATCGGCTCGATGGCAGCTCGAGCGCGGCGCCGTTTTCGCTGCAGCCGTTTTGTGCAACATAGTCCGGTACGACGATCGCGCGCGTGCAAGCGACGACGGGGTCGATTTCTTTATATTTAGCGTCGGCTAGATTAATAATTTATAGCGTCGCGCACGACGGCGCATACGGCGAAGTAAATTTAACATCCGCGGACTCTCTTCCGCGCCGTATGTCCACCGATCGCGACGCTACACGGATATCGACACACGCGGAGAGGGGTAGATTCCCCCCCTTCCCTCCCCCTACCCCCCCCCCCGTCCGATAGTCGGAGGTCTCGAGATAGCGTATTCTTGTCTCGGGCTCTCGTTGTGCAGCGGAGGCGATAGGCAACGCATTCTGTTTATCCAGACGCTTGAACGGTGACACTCGAGCGCATTTAAAACTGCAGAACACTAAGAACGTGATACGCAGGCACGCGTGAAGGTCGCATTCTTGCATGCGGCACGTTTATGCTGCATTTTTGCCCCCTCATCGAGCATCGAGACGTGATCGATCGGCAGGAAAATGCGGGCTCTGTCCTGCTAAAACTCTACCTGAATCCTTGTCGTTGTTGCGTTAAACATGGGTACGACGACAAAAAGCACGCGGAGGAAAGATATTTATTTCTGTCAATGCCGCATGGCCTTTTTGACTTGCCCTCTTTTTGAAGCATTCTAGGATTCTTAGAATTTTGAGAGTCTCTTTTGGGAGAGACTGCATGGTCTTGAGATTGCGATCCAGAAATGACAAGAGAATTTATCCAAAAATTAAACGCTATGCTAGAGGCTCTTCCTCGAGTCGATTAAATATCTATTCAGCTTTCTTTCTAATTTACTTTTATGTGTGCAAATAGATAAATCCTTCATTTAACCTCCAAGAGAGTTAGACTTTATTAAATACTTGCTTTTTAAACGAAATTATAATTATTATATATGTAACATTTAATTATTTACCAGAATTTAACCGAAAATTTAAATATAGGGATGGTATTTGCGACAAAATTTGACCTTGTAAAGAATTCACTTTGCATGATAAAACTTCTAACAGGTGCTTCCGATATCTACGCGTTTTTTTTTGTTTTTTTTATATCGACTGATTCTTTGCTACAGAGGGAAAAGTCTCTTAAAAGAAACGCGACAGACTTCGCGACACGCTCGGCGCCGCGGTTTCTGCGAAGTCCCGGGACTTTCCTTCAAAACGAGTCCGCGAATCGAATTACCGAATCCGACGATGACCGCGTCCGGCGAAAGGAAGTCCGTTAGGTGTGCGTGAGGGATGCCTAACTGTGCTCGCCGAGGGTCTGAGCCTCGGTACCGCGAGGTTTCCTCTCTTCTGCAGGTCTTCTCGCGCACTTCTATCTCGTACCGCGGCCTCATCGATTCGCGCGGTCTCATCTTGCACGGATAGCACGCGGAAAAAACCGGCAATATGATCGTTATTCCGTCGTAAGAGAAGGGGGGGGGGGAGAAGGGAACACGGATGTCGCATTCTGAAAATCACGTCCGGACGTTGTTTCACCGACCGTTCTTGAAACACTGGGAACTAAAAATGAATAGGATTACTAAGTTAATTGCAGATGAACAAATAAGCAATTAGAAAAATAAACTCCCTCCTAAATGACGCAAGAATTAATAGAGCGAAGATTAAGCTTATCTTATGTTAGAGTGAGGCTTACGTCATCATAACATAATTTCATGTCATAATTTTTGCCTAATTAGGTGCCTCTCTTTATCAATAAATGTAGAACGGAAAACTTGTGTCGCGTATTAAACGCAAAAATTTAGAGTTATTATTAATTAATACTATAGATAATGTAATCGACATCTCTGTTATTATTATGAACGAGTCGATCGCGAATCGTAACCGACTCGTAACGCGGATCTGATAGAATAAATAATAAACACTCCGTCCGTTGGCAGTGAGTCTGTTAAACGAAATTGTACTTCGTGTTTCTCTTTTCTCGCGTCTTACAATGCTACAATAATTCTAACATCACGTCACAGTGCTTTTATAATTCTTATACATTTATTTTAAGTTTAGATAATACGTGTCTTTATGTAACGTTTCTTTATTGATAAGTGACAGCACAAAACAGGAAATTGTGTCACGTATTGAACGTAAAAATTTAGAGTTAATATTATTATTTAATACAAGATAATTTAATCTCTGTTGTTATTACGTTGAACGAATCGCGGGCCGTAAAGCGGATCTAGCAAAATAATAAACATTGTCCGTTGGCAATGAGTCTGTTGAAACGAAATTGTACTTGGTGTTTCTCTTTTCTCGCGTCTTACAAATGCTACGTTAATTCTTATAATTATTTTACAGTACTGTTATAATTCTTATAATACTTTATTTTAAATTTAGGCATATTTTGTATAACCGTCTTTCGTAAGACTGTGCGTAGATAAAATAAAACAAAATTTCGTGAAAAATTAATTTATGTTATGTCAGCATAATGTAATTATATTACATAGTGCTGTAATTATATTACATAGTGCTGTAATTATATTACTTTACAGTAGCATTATTTTACAGAGTGCTGTAATTTTTATAATACCAACTTTCTCATATATATAATTAGTATATTAATAAATATGTTAATAAAAAATGCGCTACATAATTAATTAATACGTCACTATTGTTGCACTTGCCTCGCATTGCGTCTCGCATTGTTTTATTTATCTCGAAGACGCGAGCAAGCGGTTCTCGCGTTAATCATACGTCTCTCGATAGCGACATCGAATACGCAGCCGAACCGTTATCATTTCTGAAATAACGATCCTCTCCCATTGTTTCAGGCGCAACGACCGGAGCAGAGCGTAATGCAGGCCTTGGAGAGTCTCAATGATTCACAGGTGAATGACTTCTTGTCCGGTAAGGCGCCGCTTAATCTGACGATGCGACTGGGCGACCACATGATGTTGATCCAGCTGCAGCTGTCCACCGTAACTCCGGCATCGCCGACTGCCAGTCAGGCGAGTTCCGCCAGCAGTAATAGCCACAATCATCACAGCAGCAGCAGTAGCAGTAGCAGCAGCAGCAGCAGCGGCAGCAGCAACGTCGCTGGCTTGCCCAATGGTGGAAACACCACGAGCATGTCCAATCTGTCTGGCGGTCACTCGTCGTTGCAAACGAGAAGATGTCTGACAGCCAGATCACCGTCAAACATCGTCAAGCCGCAGAACGCCGCCGGGGCACCGGCTGGGAGAACGTCGCATCTAATTAGCAGCCTCGCCAGCGCCCTGCACGCAGCTGCCAGCTATAGCAGCAGCGGAAGCCTACCCAGCGCCAGCATCACCACCACGACCACCAGCCCGGTATGTTCCAGCCGGGTCACAGCATCCTCCTCGTCCGTCTCGGCGGCGCCAATTAGCCCGGCGCATTCATCGTCGTCGTCCAGCAGCAGCTCAGGCCAGTCACAATCCGCGCGTGGCAATTCGCACGGCGTGCCACCTACGAACGGCAATTCTTCCAGCGCGTGTCAGCCCTGCCCGCTCTATCACCACCATCATCATCATCACGGCCATCACCACGGTCATCACCACGGCCACCATTATCACCATCACCATCACCATCATCATCATCATTCGAGGAACAGATCTAGCTTGCCCAGCATTTCCGCCTCCTCTTCTTCCCCTTCCTTCAGTTCGGGTTCGTCCTCGATTCAGGAGCAGTCCGCCTTGGAGCCGACGTCGTCCTACGACGCGACGCTGCCCAGGAAGAAGCTCTGCAGCGGCCACCACCATCACGGCCAGCCGTCGTCGTCCGTTACCACCGGTGGCGTGGACGCCACGAGGAGTCAGCACGAGGAGTCGAATCCGCAGAGCCCAACGTGCGCCTCGCCGTTGATGCTGGAGCAATCGCCGCCCAAGCCCGCCACCCTCGACACCCGGGCGCTCGCCGAGGCGTCTCGAAACCTCACGCAGAAGCTGAAGCAGCTCTCCTCTGAGGTACTCACCTCGCGGGTCGACCTCGCAGAGGTATACATTGTTACCGAAGCCAGTTCCCCCCTGTGTATCATTATTCGTGATTCATATTCGTGATTGCACGTCGATTAAGGTCCTAAGAGGTGTGCCGTAATCGGTATCCGGTATAGCCGTGAATTGAATTGTCTGTCATGATCTAATATCTTTACAAATTGGATTATTTGCGAGATGGACTTGTTCGCTGACCAAATTTATTTCTCGATTGTAGATAAGAATTAAAAGGATGAATGCAAATTGCTCATATATACTCTCAGGCCCTTAAAAATTATCATATTTATGTACTATATACTTAGCGTCGTTTTACATTAATTAACGTTAGTGATACTCAAATTTTATTGTTCTGTACAAAGTGTATATTCTCAGTTAATATTATGCATTAACACTGATTTCGCATCTTTTTAAGAATTGTTCTTCTGTAAGTTTAGCATTACATCAGTGTAAAATATCTATTCTGTTTTTAAACACATTTCATTCAGATAAACTTACACCTTATAAATTCATTATATTTTATGTATTCGTAATCTTGAACAGAGTCTAGTAACATTGTTTCGACTTCTTTAAGTAATAACATAACATACAATTGAATTTTGTATGTTAATTATTTTAAAAATTCTAAACTTCTAGAGAAAATAAGAAATGTTAAAGGTAACGAAAGGACAAAAAGAGGAAAAGGTACAAGACATAGGAAATCAGCTTTTACAACTTGTTTGCTATTAAACATAAAAAAATATTTGTAAAACATGTACATTTTTTTTAAACACATCAGAAAAGTATGTCGTAAATCATTATACATAAGTACGAAGGGCGTACTAATAGATACAAGCACAACCTTACGTGCCTCTTTAAATTTAGGAGAACGCGAGACGCAGGCAAGGCGCGATAATAGAGAGTATGCATCATCACGGCAAGGGCGTGTATTCCGGCACGTTCAGCGGCACTCTGAACCCAGCCCTCCAGGACAGACACGGTCGGCCGAAGCGGGACATTAGCACCATCATTCACATCCTGAATGACTTGCTCTGCGCGACACCAGCCGCATCCGCAGGCCACTACAGGCATCATCATCACAGGCATTCGCATACTCGCCAGCAATCCTCCTCGATGTCCGCATCTTCTGCAGGCACCGCAGCCGCCGCGAATGGATCCGCTGCGTCGGTCGGCTGTCACGATTCCACACCAGGCTACTCCAACGGTGTGCATTTATGAATTTATTACTGAATAATACTTTCAAATAATAAGATTGAAAAAAAGATTTTATATTGTTTTTAATCTTTAGAGGATGCGATGACATTTAGACTTCTGTAATTTTCAACTTAAAACTCTGATGCTGTAGTAATATTTAATTTATGAAAAAGCTCGAGAGACCGCTTCAAAATCGATATATCGGCTTCCCATTTAGAAAAAGACGATAAAAAATGTTTTTTCTTCACAATCTGTTGTTGAAATATTTTATTAGAATTATTTTCACACCTTTTATAATGGAATATATAAGATATAGAAGAATATTAAAATTTTCAAGATGAAGAAACAAGAAATACAGATTATGTCAGTATACATTAGCACACTGTATAGTACATGAAATATCAATATAACAAAACCAAAGAAATATGTATCAATAAAATTATTATTTCAGACGATAAAATAAAGAACATCGATCATGCTAAATTCACTTGCCGTTAAATCGGCTTTTCATCCTCTAGAGATTAACGCACTAGATACTAAATATAGAATTAAATTATATTATGCGTAATAATTTAATATTATATATTGGTGCCTTGTAATTACACGTTTGTAATTACAAGTTACGTGTGTGTAACACATTGTTTTTATAAAAAGGTCTGTAACTTTTTGAGATCTTGATGCCATTAATCTCCATTGATACTAATGCGCCGCGTGGTGTTTGGAATGCAGAGGAATTGTCGAAGGAGAACGAGGCGACGAAGGGCAAGATGCGCCGGCTGCGCTTAGTCATGGAGCAACGTCGCGCCAAGAGAAAAGCCAGACGACAGGCGCGAGCGGCGCCGTACACCACGCAGTGGGCAGCGATGACTCCCGCCGACCCGAACCACGAGCCGAACACGTCGACCGCGACCTCGAGCACTACCGCCACCGCCAACAGCGCGGAGCCGCAGAACGAGCCGGAGCTTCAGCCGTGCAGCCCCGAACCGGTCGTAGCTTAAAATACCACGTCACTAACAGTCAATTCACGGCACAGTAGTATCCTCTATATTCGTATAAATAGGGTATGATTGTCACCGGTTCTTTTTTTTTTTCTTCGTTTCTGCCTATCGCACTGATTTATTCCGGAAGGAGAAGAGAATGAATGCAGGGTCGAACGTGTCCTATCGCGCAAGTTTACACTCGTTCCGTACAACTCCCGTTTCGCGCAGCCAAACGCTGCAAAACGTTTTTAAACGTTTGATTTGACACCCGTTTACGTTGATACCCCGTAGTACACGGTCTCGATCATTACCGCGGATCCGCTGAGTTTCTCTCCGTATATGATGCAAGTGTCTCGCTTTCTCCGATTTACGTTACCTTATGCAAATAGACGTAATCCTCGCGAGGATTCGCTGGCTGATCGGAGCACGAACTCTAATCGAAAATCCTTTCTTCGCGCATAGCGACTCCGACTCGTTCAATGTAACACTTTTCAAAAATATTCTTGTTTTGTCTTTGAAGTATCTTAGTCTTAGAAACAAGAGTCTTCTTTTTTTTTGCTATCTTTTCAATTCTCTTAGAATATCGGAATCTTTTTTGCTATGCAACGTGTATTACACGCGTCACTCATTACAGTTGTCCCATAAAAAACCACTTGCAATTTACCTTCGTCCATGGACACATCGTTTCAAAAGTCAATCGCGTTTTCATATTACTTATCGTCAGTGCACAATGACAACGCATTCACGATTACATAAACGTTTCCCGCGATGACATGTGAACCATTGTAGGCGCACAAGGGACATTTGAACGTCTACAAAAATGGTCGTGCGTGGCGTTACGGCTATATATTAGGTAATATATAGTGTTACCGCTATAATAAAAATGTATATTGCATACATATATATATATATATATCATTACCATTATATGTATTTAGTGTAATGAAATACTGGGTATCCTACGGCTATCGTTTCTCAACGTTAATAAAAACGGTGATCTCGCAGTGTTTGGCCGGACTCAGGACTTGATCGTAGTTGACAATAATTACGCTCGGCGAATGAATCAGTGTGACGGTTATACGTATCTATATATACATCGGCATCGCGCGGGCGGCCGATGAGTCGTGAAAGGGGAGAAAGAGAGAGAGAGAGAGAGAGTGAGTGAAAGATACAAGAGAATGAAAGGGAGAGAGAGAAAGAAATAGAGAGCAAGAGCTCTTATTAAGGCTCCTATTAAGGAATCCTATATTAAGGAACTTCCTGTTAGAAGTAAAACTCGCCGATAAACACGCCACACGCGTTTAAAAAAAAAAAAGCGGAAGAGAAGGGAGGCAGGATCGCCATAGTTTTGTCTGTGCGCGTTTACTACGCTCTCTTGACTATTCTCTCGCTATTCGGGGCACTCGAAGTCTCATACGTAGATGCGAATAGAATCCTGATCGACGCGCGTTTGTATGGCTCGCAGTGCGAGAGAAGCGACGGCAAGTCTCGCGTCTCGCACTCGACGCTGAATCGTCGCTCTTGAAACAAGATGAAAAAAAAAAATACTGCAGGGAAGGGGGGGGGAAGAGATAAACTCGCGCGCGATGGAATCTGTGCAAATTTGTACTTCGCGTCCCGATCGATATAAATCACCGTATATTTTTTTTTTGTAAGTAGCAAGTGCACTTTCCAACGTCTTCTTCGAATTAAAAAAAAAACAGCACTATACGCATACGCGAATGATGTACGTTGAGATATTTTCCATTTGAGCCTTCGGTGATTTTGTCAATTACCGCTAACGTTTTGTACATGGTTCCGCGCATTGTTCACTTTACTCGTGTGCGTCGGAAATGCAAAGTAGCAAGAGAGTCAGATATAAAATGAGAGTAAAGCGAACAACACGAAGGCTTGTACCGCGTACCTCATCCAATGTTACGGTCTTTCCAATTCGCGTGATAGACTGGAAATTGGATGAAACGCAACAAAAAAATATATATATCGTTTTACTTGGCATCTTTTCTGCGTTTGCGTTCCGTTCTTCGATGCCTGTTCAATTAATATTGGTTCAGTCAGGTGTTCCAGATCCGTACCAATCCTACCTTCAGTCGTGAAAAATACGTCATTTTAACTTAATCGCGTTTACGAACGAACCGAAGGAAAATAGCAAAGAGAAAAGTGAGGAGAAGAGACACGAGGGGGAAAATGAAAGATTATTTTCTACGTTGTACGTAATTTATAGAACGATCCAAAAATAGGGGAAACCATGTGTCTAAGTGAGGCGTGAAGCGGCTCACTTAATCGAGTTGGAAATAGCTCATGTTCATTAGTTCTTGCGGAGCATGTGACACACGGTGAAATACGCTGTATATCTTAATCGCTGGTGAATCATATCTCGACACTTGGTTTGCCCTTTTTCAGGATTTCGACGTTATACATTATTTTTCGAACAGACGAAATGGAATGGACGGGGGGGCGAAGGGGAGGGGGGGGGGAGAAGAAGATTCACACGAATCGAAGAAGGCGTATAAGGCGGTTCTATAGGATGAAATGCGTTGCGTGAAACACGTATTGCACGGCGTGCTACGGCCCCACGATTTAAGTTTAAGTTAATTAGGTACTACAGATAATACAGTGTCACATACTACTAATAGAAATACATTGCGTTTAGGTTTACTTTAGGAGAAGAAAATATTATTACCATTATTACATTATTATATATCATTAGTATACCGCTATTACAATTTTTGCAAAACTGGCTCAATATTGTAATATACGATTATCGGAACCTTATCGAGTACCAAAATAAATAAGATTGCTTGCTAAGCTAAGGACAAGTTTATTTTGTGCTTCTCTCTCTGTGCGTGTGCGTGTGCGTGTGTGCGTGCGCGTGCGTGCGTGTGTGTGTGTGTGTGTGCGTGCGTGCGTGTGTGTGTGTGTGTGTGTGTGCGTGCGTGCGTGCGTGCGTGCATGCTTACGTGCGCGCGCGTGTGAAGTCTGGGCCTCTGTGAAGTTGGTCTTACTTTTTAAAATTCAAAGAAATAATCAAAATTCCGGTTGCCCCCCGAAGAGTTTGCTATCGATTTTAGAAAGAGTTCCGTTGATTAAAGCGATGAAAACATGAGGAGGAAGGGCCAATTTCACATTTCTGTCACTTTAAAAGGCCATAATTCTTGTTTTTTATTTTAGCACGAGCATTAAGGATAATTAAAACTCTTTGGGGCGACTACCAGAACTCTCAAGAAATTGTCGGAATTCCCAAAAAATTTTGTAAAAATTTTCGAATCCATACTAGTTAAAAAATTTTTTCAAAAATCCGAAATTTCTTAAGAGTTCTAACGATTATCCTCAATAATTGACGCTGACAAATAAAAAACTAAAATTTTCCAGCGCTCCGGAAGTTCTGCGCTTGAAATTTTCTGAATCCATGGAGCTAAAAAATGTTTTTATGGATCCAAAAATTTTTACAATTTTTTAAAATTTCCGGCAATTTCTTGAAAGTTCTGATACCCCCCCCCCCCCCTCTCCCAGAGTTTTTATCACTTATTCTTAATGATTACGCTAAAATAAAAAACAAAAGAATTATGACCTTTTAAAGTTACAGAAATGTGAAGTTGGCCCTCCCTCCCATGTCTTCAAATGGTATTTTCATCGCTTTAATCAACAGAATTCTTTCTAAAATCGCGATAGAGAACTCTAGAATTCTTCGGGGAGCAACCGAAACTCTATTTTTTTCGAATTTTAAAAAAATGAGCCAACTTCACAGAGATGGTGGTTGTTATATGCGTTTGTCGTTCTTCTTATAGCTCATTTTTGTAATGTTGTTCGTCATTTTTACCGGCAACACGATTAGCAAACAGCGATAGAGAAGCTTCTCCCGTTATAAAGTTTTAACAGAAGGAAGCGTATATGAAGGGCACACATTGCATTAGATTAAAGATTCATCTACCGTCAAATTGTTTATTTAAATTACGCCTTAATATTACAATTGTAGAAATCTCCATCGACGCTTAAGAGTTACGCTGTAGCTCTATATCGTAATATAACATCTTTCGTAGTGTACGCCGCAGATATCTAAACGACAATACAGCTATTATTACAAAAAAAAAAAAGAAGAAAAGATAAGAGAGAGGAAATGAAGGAAGGAAGCTAATATCATCTTGAATCGAAATCAGATTGCACTATCGCAAATTGTACGTTTGTCGTCGTGAACGTAAAATCCGCGATACGTTACCCTGAAAGGACCGCTGTCGCTCCAGTATGTGCAGCAATGATCCATGAAAGTCACTCGACTTCTCCAGTAGAAATTAGCCGACGTAAAAAAATCTTATTGATCACGCATCCTCCGATATGCTCCGGGGTACATCTCTTACGACTTACTCGTAATAGTATTAAATAGAACTCTTTTACACGCCGCGAGTACAAGTTTCCTTTTCGTTGTGTTGAGTAGAAAGGCAAGACGTTTAATACTGATGAAAAAAAAAGTTCTCCCAGAAATCACATAGGGTTTCTTTCTGTGGTTAATTCGAGGATCCCCCAAAAAAATCTATCCTCGCGTTAATAATAAGCTTGTACCTCGGCAATCGTCGGCGTCGTTATTACATGCAAACGCATTGCTTTCCTTTTCACCTGAAGGTTCGTCCGTGACGGGAAGCGCGCTTAAAATTAATTGGTTCCGCTGCTGTCGCATTCGATCACAAATGAATCACTTTATACAATCGAGTACAATTATTCTACCTAGAAAATTTGGCTATAAGACTGGATGTTTCCTATTAGCGTATCTTATTCATTACGCAGAACGCGATCGGGGTAAAGGGGATACATTTAAACGTCGCATCAGACTCGCACAATTCGAATCAATAGGTACTTTCGTCATTTTTAACGGAACGTCTAGAACATCAAGAGAACATTCCGTCGCGATATTTAATCCGCATAAAATGGACCGGGTCTTATCAAATAGCATATTATAAAAGCATAGTACAAAAGTTTTATACTATTAATATTTTCAAAAAGCGACGAGGAAATGAATTATGAAACCTCACCAACCAACAAGAGATCTCTCGGCAAAAAATCTATTTAAAAAATTCTTGATTATAACAAATCTAAAAATCGAGACGAATAAGAATTAATTAATCTATTATCTAAATGTGCCCCCTTCCCTTCTACTGCGCGTGAAGCGGCAGGAGTTCGCACAGTTTTCGGACACGTGGAAACAGTATTCTTTTCTTTTTCTCCCACCCCCTCGCAATAATGTAGCGATATGTACGAACGTTTCTACGAGCTTCTATGATTGTTGTCGCATAAGCACGATCGCGCGTTTTCCTACGTTGAGATGAGAAGCTCGTTCTTTTTCGGTGCTCGTTATCCGCGCTCTCTTTAAACATGGATAAAAAAATGGACGGGACAAAGCACAGGCGAAAAACGCCGATTCGCGAGGGAGAAAAGCGTACAACGGTGTACAATCGTACGTCGCGCGTGTTCGTCGGGACACAAGATACCTCTCGTAACTCCGGTATTAATTAATCTTCAATAACAGACTACTTAACTAATCGCCTGGGCAGAACAAAAGGTAACGTAAGACCGAATTATCTCGTGTCCGGACGAACGCGATTCTCGCGCGCAAACCTGTCTCGCTATGGCACGACGTTTGGTGCAATGTAAGAGCTTCGTCTCTTTCGTACGAATGCTTGTTCGCGGAAAAGGAGTGTACATTTTGGCAGTTTTTCATCAGCGCGCGACGTAACGCGCGTGTCCTTCATCAATCAGCTGACGAACGTTCTTCTAGACACCCCGCGGCTGGCAAAGCTTCCCGCTGGGCAAGTAAAAACAGAGTGTCTCGGAGGAAACGTGTAATATATAAGCAAGTAAAGAAATTTCTGCGAACACGTGTCCCTCATTCTCGACGGGCTACACGTTAGAATCCAAATTGTGAAAAATTGGACGCATCAGGGCTGTTTTGCTATTATTATCACTGACACCGACATTTCCCTCCCGAGACACTCGGTACACGCGCGCACCGCGCGATCGGAACGTTCCGATCGCGATCATTGATCGGAGTCCTAATACAAATTTATCTTCTTCGTGATCGTCTTACGGCACATGTGACAGGTCTTCAGCGGAGCGGCGCAGTGCTCGCACGCGCCGTGCCCGCAGAGGAAGGCGACGTTGCGACGACGTTCCATGCAGATGCTGCACATATTCGCCTCCTCGAGATCCGCGACTCTGGTCTCCAAATAACGTAGCCGCTCCAGATCCTTGTCCTTCTCCTTCTCCCTGTCGCTGATCTCTTCCTTCCGGTTGCCTTCCGACGATTTATCCTCCGGATTGGCTACCTCGCCTGTCGCCAGTTGACCGTCTAAAGAGATGTGCGAAAAATAATGTAAAACATCCGCGTACGGTTTCTACGGGATTTTTTGTAACTACAATTTGCTACGCAGAATATAATCTCGCTGATGCAACAAACGTTTACCTCGTCATTCCTCAGTTGAAATCAATTTACAGTCAAATCGGAAAATCACGTACCTTGAATACCCGTTTGCGTCTTGACGACGGCGTGGCCGCAACGTGCACAGCCAACGAGCGTGACACTACTGCCGGGATCAATTCGGTTTTCCTGCTTTGCGTTGTCCGCTATGATCCCCGAGCAATTCTGACACTCCGCGGCGTCGCCGGAGCCGGCTATATTCTTCGCGCCGCGCAATCCTTCCGACTGCGATATATTGTTTATCCGATACGTAGGTGGCTCTACGTAACCAGTCGACGGATTGTTCTCTATTCTGCAAGACGAATTACATTTTACGTTAATAAAAACTGTATTGTCAAAATCAATTAAGTATAATTCCAAAAGCGTTGCAAGATTACTTTTCAAAATATATCAGTTTAACGTTGCGTTTCAACCAAATTTACATTACGAAAACCGGACTTGCGGAATGTATTAAAAAAAAAAAAAAAAAAAAAAAAATTAGTCATCCGTCAACTTACTCTAATTGCGTGCTGTGACTTTGGTATTTGTAAGATCGCAAAAGATCGGCGAGCAGAGCGGCCTGCGGATTGCCTTCCAGAAGATCGAGCGGCGTCTTGTCCTTGTTGTTTTTGACTTGCTCAAGGAGCTTGCAGCTCCTGTCCACGCTCACCAGGAAACAAGCTAACGCTAATTCAGTCTTTGCGCCTTGCCTCGCCAGGTTCTGCCATATCTGCTCGAAAGAAGAAATTGTTGGTGACAAATTATTCCTTCCCTTTTTAATTTTCTTTTCAAATTTTTAAGCTTTTAAATATAAAACAGCAACTATATATATATAGGTATATATAACCGAAAAAGACTGACAAATTATTCCTTTCCTTTTTAATTTTCTTTTCAAATTTTTAAGCTTTTAAATATAAAGCAGCAACCATAGATATATATATAAGACTTGTTCATGTATTCACGTAAGAAAAAACTCTGAGACAAGACGTACAGCGTATATAAGCGGTGAATCTCTGCTACTTTCGGGTGCAGGCACGGCAGTCTGTTGATTCGGGCTCTTGGCTATCGCGATATGCAGCACGGTGTCACCGTCCTCGTCCGTGCTGCCGATGTCCGCGTTGTGATGCACCAGCAGCTCGACGAGCGGCCAGTGTCCCTGCGAGGTCGCCAAGTGCAACGGCGTTTGCCGTCGATTGTTGCGCAGATCGACCTTGGCGCGGCCGCCGTTCTGCGAGAGGAGGATGGCCGCGACTTCCCTGTGCCCGTTCAACGCCGCCAGATGCAGCGCCGCGAATCCGTCCTCCTTCTTGACGTCCACCAGGTGACGCGCGCGCGTGACCAGCCTTTCCGTTGCACTGTAAATTCACAAATTCACACAGTTAAATTAGACTGATCGAATTTTCGATCGCTACTGCTATACGCAGACGTACTGAGTCGTTATGCGATTACACTTGAATGCCTTATGTATACGTACTGAGCGTTGCCCTTGAGCGCGGCGTGATGCAGGATATTGAAGCCCCGTTTGTTCCTCAGCGTGAAGTCAATCCTCTCGCAGGCGCATAACGCGTCGACGACATCCAGCGCGTCCTTCCCGATCGCGTCGTGCAACGCTGTGTCGCCGTACGAGTCCTGGAGATTGACGTCGCAGTGATAGCGCAGCAGCACCCTCACGCACTGCACGTGCTGCTTGTTAACTGCCACATGCAGAGCGCTGCATCTGCCGTTATTGACGGCATTGATCGACGCGCCTCGCGACAACAGGAGGTCCATTATCTCCGGCTGATTGCTGTTTAGTCAAAACGAGTCGAAACACCGATTAGTTAGTTAGTCCGACGTCAGTTTTACGGTAGACCCGGCGACGATCAGCCAACGTACCCGAATGCCGCGTAATGTAAGGGCGTGTCTCCGTCCTCGTCGACCGCATGCAGAGAAGCGCCAGCGTCGAGGAGGAGGGTGCAGAGCTCGCGCTGACCTTGGTGCGCGGCCACTTGCAGGCACGTCTTTCTGCCACCGCCGGGAGTGCACGCGTCCACTCTGCCGGGGTACTTCCTTAGGAATTCCCGTACAGCGTCCACCGCGGCTTCGCCTCTAGCCGCGTCCCTTAACAGCTTCTCCACCTCGCTGTCGGTACCGTCGGCTACATTCACGAGGACAAATTGACAAATTGACAGACGGTCTTATTTTACACGCAGCAACACATGTACAATATATAAAATCAATTAACTTAATTTAAACAAAATCAATTTTCTTTTGACAGTTTGACATTTAAATTTTTACCTTGCCTTTTATTTGATTCCATTAACAAATTCATGTAATAAAAATTAACGTACCCGAACGATCCCTACTCCTGTTCGCATTATCGTGCGCGGCAGCCGTAGCGTTCGTGCCGGAAGACACCGGGACGACGCTCAACGGATTAAATGTCCATGTATGACCATGTATGTCCAACGCCACGCGCAAGTCACCGTCGGAATAGATTTTAATTACCTTCCCGGTTTTCCCCAGAGCCTGTGACAAGCACGAATATATCACACATCCGCCACTCTCGTACGTGGTAGTACCGGTATATAAAAAAAAAAAAAAAAAAAAAACAAGCATACAAATTGCTTACTTACATTTTTCATGACGTCTATCCATTCACCGTGGCCACGTTGATACTGCTTGACGGCGGCCAGGTCGCTCTTCACGCGGACTATATCGCCGAGGGAGAAGCCGTCCTTAGCGGTAACTTTCGTCAGAGCACCCGGATGGAAAGTCCATCTATTGTGACAGCCGTCGTACTGCACGCGAATATCCCCCTTGTCCGTAATTCGATGCACCGTGCCAATCTAGATTTCAAGTTAGGAAATTAAGTTACACATTCACGACGCATCTCATATATTAATTTTAATTAATACATTAAATATATTGAACTCCTAATAAGAGTATTAACCAGAATCAATTAAAACTGAATTTTTCCTCTAGTGATAAAACCGAGATCCAAAGGATCTAAGATTAAACTTCAATTGACATTAATTAATGTTTGTTTCAAGTTAGAAAATTAAATGATACGTACACGATCTCATATTAATTTTAAATAATATATTAAACTCTTAATTTTGAATAATATATTGAACTCTCAATAAAAGTATTAACTACAATCAATTGAAGTTGAATTTTTCCTCTAGTTACAAAACCGAGATCCAAAGGATCTAAGATTAAACTTCAATTGACATTAATTAATATTTGTTTCAAGTTAGAAAATTAAGTTATACGTACACGACACATCTCATATTAATTTTATATAATATATTAAACATATTAAACTCTCAATAAAAGTATTAACTACAATCAATTGAAGTTGAATTTTTCCTTTAGTGACAAAACCGAGATCCAAAGGATCTAAGAATAAATTTCAATTGGCATTAATTAATGTTTATTTCAAGTTAGAAAATTAAGTGATACGCACAACGCATTTGATATTAATTTTATAGAATATATTAAACATATGGAACTCTCAATAAAAGTATTAACTATAATCAATTAAAGTTGAATTTTTCCTCTAGTGACGAAACCGAGATCCAAAGGATCCAAGATTAAACTTCAATTAACATTAATTAATATTCGCGGGAACAATTTATAAATGATCGTGCAATTTTTTTTTGCGAAATACCTTTCCTATGTACTCCGCCATACGCGGATTCCACCCGCCATGACCGTCCTGCATCTCCTTCAGCGTGTCGACCTCCATTAGCACTTTCACCTTATCGCCGACGTTAAACGTTAGAGGATGTGGACTAGACGTGACGCTGGCGACACCGCTCTTTGTCGGCGTCGTGCCGTTTCCGTTATCCGGCACGGTCAAGACCGGTTGGCCGAGTAACGGGAGGTGCTCCTTGTAATAAGTACCGGCATTAGCCTCCTCCACGTAACACAGATCCACGCAACCCTTGAAGCCTAATCGATATACATTAGTGCTACCCGTCGACCACGTGACGGTCGCGACGGATCGACTGCTCTCGTTGTCCCATCCACGTATGTCCATGACTCTGCCGGTCTTCCCTGGAATATCAGAGGAAAAATTAGATCATCAATTTATCACGCGATTATATAATTCACGTGTAACCAATTTAAAGCAGCAAATACCTCGTCCGCCGTCCTGATTTCCCCATTCCCAGTCCGGTCCGCGAATGACTTTCGCTCCTATGAAGATCCCCTTCAGAGGTACCTTCGCGCACCCCTCTCTCGGTTCCAGACGAACTCTGCGCACAGAAACGTAAACTACGAAGTTGAATATCAGAATGGCCAAGTACAAATTTAATTAAAATCGAACCTCTACCCACCCTACGGAGTTCGCTGTCTGATATCTCTCAAAGGTGTGAGTCAACTCGTGCACGTCGGCCATGTAACACTGCGTGCAGAGATCGTAGTCGAAGCACACCGTGCACTTCCATCTGATACCGATTATCCCGTGCCTCTTGCAACCGTCGCAAATTATGTTGGAGTGCTTGACGCCAGCGGCCGCGTTATCGAACACCAACAGATCGTAAGCACCCTGATAGCCGATTCTATAATTACTCCTAGCCCCGTGATCCCATTGAACGATGACCGTCTTGTCGGGCGTCCGATCGGTGGGATTCGGACTGGAGGTCGAGGTCCCCGTGGAGGGAGGTCTGCCGATCTCCACTATCGTCCCAGCGTGACCCTCCCCGCCGTCCTGATCGTCCCATTTCCAGTCCTGGCCGCGGACGACTCGCAGACCAACTTCTAGCATCTCCGAATATATAAAATTTGGCTTCTGTCCCTTCAACAAAAATAATTACATATTTACATTGAACGTTACAAGGTTAAATGCCTATAATGTATCGCGCACGTAGCCCACTTTTTTTGTTACGAAAGAAACATAATAAATTAATATAATAAATTACTAATGAAAAAAGGAGGAAGACACAGTAATTATATCCCTCCATTTTACATGATTGCAAAACTTGCTTTCTACACTTACAGGGAGGTAATATTTCTCTATTTTGTACATACGTTTTACAAACAAAAATAATAATTCACAACAAAATTCTCGTTGCAAAGATAGTTGTTGTATTTACTGAAACACACGGACGTACTTTAACGGTATAAGATACAAAATTATCCAAAATCATTAATTTAAACCTAACAGTTTATCATACTAAGAACATTCGGCAAGTGTAATTAATGAAACGACAATGCTACAACACGTTTCACGTGCACGTGCTTAAGCCTGATTAAATAGACAGAAACTGTCGCGTCTCCTGTCACAGTGGTCCGTATGTCATGCACGTCATCGGTATGATTTCTTGCGAGCCTTCGCTGACGGGAGCGCGATATCCCCGTTCGCACGATCCATCCCGAGAGCCTCCCCCCGGGTGTCTAAACCCTAACTCTAATAATTCCTCGGGCCAGGTGCAACCGAGCGTTCCACGCTCGATCCCCGGAGTTCCGTTTCCAGGCGCGATTATTCCGCGGGAGAGACGCGGAACGGAGACACGCAGCCGCTGTGTGAGTACCTGAAGGCAACCCCGGGCCTGATCCTTATGAATCATACACGGCGAAGTGGCGGCGGCGGCGGCGGCGGTGGTGGCGGCAGCGGCGGGGACAACAACGACGACGACGACGACGCGGCCGACGTTCCGCGGGCCCGTGCCTGGCGGGCACTGGTGTGACGCGCGCTGTAGCTGGCGACCGGCCGTGGGGTAGAGCCGCCGACATTACGCGGCATCGTCGCCGGGGAAGATCACGCGCGCTCCATCGCCGCGTAGGACGGTGCGACGGGCGACGACGGTGACGACGACGGGTGTCGGGAGTTCTCACGTCCGCGATGCTGACGACGATAACCTCATAACCGGGCTCTCGCTGACGACGCTGGCGCCTCCTTCGATCCGGGAGGAGGGGGGGGGGGAGGGACGGGGGCACGTCGACCCGCCGATCCGACACACGGAGAACTAATTAGGTGTCTCTCTTCCGCTTCTCGCTCGCGCGCTCGCTCTCTTTCTCTCTCTCTCCTTCTCTTTCTTTCTCCGTCTCTCGGTTCTTTCTTTTCCTTCCTCCTTCCTCCGAATCGGATTCCTTTTCCTCATGGTGGCATTGCCTTCCCCCTCCTGCCCCGCACGAACGTCAGTACGACGGAATTTTAATTGGATCTTTATTTCCTTTTATAACAACGCGCGCAAGATAACAGCTCACGTAGATAAATGTAATGCACGACAAACATACATCGAACACGATACAGTTTCGAGCGTATATTCGAGGTATGTAAGTATATGCATCGAATCTAGATATTTGTGCATCGTGATCGTTGACCGTCCGGGGAAAACCGTAACGTCACGCGGCAGCTGATCGGCTTCGATCGGCTTGACAACTTTGCATTCGATATACGTCTAATGAATGTCAGTGATACGTACAGCGATATGTAAATTCTATAATGGCATGCAATCAGAGATTAAAGGATTATACTTCGACCAAACTCGATAGATTGACCGATTGAATTAATTTACTTATCCAACACTTATATTAGCAACATTAAACAATTCTTTATTGTTTAACATATGGAGAAAAAGATTAGATTAAAGGAATTACAAATTATATACATTTACAAAATTTTGCTTTAGTTCTGCCAAACTAAAGTTTGGCAGAATATATATATAATATATATAATATATATAAATATAATTATCAATTAAAGCTATTCGATGCTACAAATGCTTGGAAGCATTTTTTAACTGCTAATTAAGTAAAATTAACAAATGCTTGGAAGCATTTTTTAACTGCTAATTAAGTAAAATTAACAAATGCTTGGAAGCATTTTTTAACTGCTAATTAAGTAAAATTCTTTCTTCTGTTTAATTAAGTCAAATGCTTGGAAACATTTGTGGCGTCAAATGTATCTCACATTAACTTAAATCTAAAAAGTTATTTTTTTTTAGTTTCTTTTTTTTAATCTTCAAAATAATCTTCAATAAAAATAATAAAATAATCTCAAAAATAAAATTTTTCATATAAAAAGCATCTACATATTAATTATATAACTTTTGTAACATTCTTCGTGTATGCTCACTCTGGATTAAACAGGCCCACACTCTTAGATCCATAATTTTCTTTGTTTTCTTGATTGTCTTCCGATTTCTGTAAAATATCAATAAAACATTTTTTTTTTAAATCGTTATACGTGTAACAAAAAGACATTGCACATACAGATAACATTGCCTGATTAAAACACTTTTGATCGTCACATCTACACGCTGGATTACATTTGATATTTCTCTTCATACAACCGCACGTTCGAAATGAGCAATTCGTTAGCAAGCAGTTGCAAACATATTTTTCAACGTTGGCCGTTGCCTGTGGAGAAATGGCCTCATGACGTTCGTCGAAAGTTACGAAATTTGTTTCCCTACTATGCTGATATAAATCAATTAGCAGCTCTCTTTTTTTCTTCTTCAAATTGTCGATTTCTTTTGACAAGCTGCTAAAAAAAATAGATTCTTTTATTATAATCATTAACATAATGTAAAGTAATAATTACCATAGAATAATTTTATTGTGACGTAATAATAAAAAGATTATGGTAAATATATTGATTAGGCGAGGCAGCCCTTATCTTGACCTTGACATATGTTGTAAATCAGTCCCTGTATGGAATCTCGCTTCATATGGATTTACATCAACTCGACTTTCCACACGAAGTGAAATTGCACATGGGTTTATAACTTTCTACATAAAGTTTAAATTATTTAAGTTCAATATATTTATATTGTCAGCTTATTAGTAACTATTTAATGAACAATGACGGCTAAAATTTTTTGAAGATTCACGATCATGATCTTCAACATATATCAAGATTAGGACTGCCTCATCTAATTGACATATTAATTATAATTATTCTGAATAACTGAACGAAAGAGATTAAACGCTCACCTGTTATCTTCAACTTTCGGTTTTGCTCTTTCCATTTTTACTTATATTCGAAACGAAACCTTCGCAACTTGCGACTTACAAAGTCTGAGACGCGGACACGTCCGACACGCGACACTGGCAATTGTTGACAATAGCCCGAATTCAGTTTAAAACCTTCCTAAGTCAATCTTGAGAACTCATAAGCCAATCACAGAGCCGTACGAGTATCACAAGACTATACTTAAAACGACCTTAAATATAAGACTGTGAATAATGATCGTGAATAATGGATTTAAATTTTGGCGATTTTCCTTGTAAAAAAAAAATATTATATAGATCCACACAACAGGATTAAATTAAACACAGTATTTACAATTGCAACAATATCTCAATTATTTAATTATATTGATCACTATTTTCAAATATTATAATAAGATTTTTATAATACAAGAATATTGATTAACTTCATAAAAATTATTCTTGCGATGTATTTTAATATTCAAAAAACGCATTCTCAATGCGACTGCGCTGTCGCGCATAAAAATTATTAACAAGTCACTATTTTTATTCAGTGACTGCCGTTAGAACATTGAATGGTATTCCTACTTCCGATTTACGTTTTCTAATTTAGAATGACAAGATCTATATCATTTTTCACTTTTACAATTACAGACGTACGCTTAAAATTAAAGTAAATATATAAATTGTATGTAATACAAATATATATGTGATGTATTTGCTTCATGTGAAACACAATTGTATGCAAATATTTTAAAAATTATAGCTTAAGTATAGTACGTATTATTTTACAGTTCATATAAGGTCGGCATTACAGATCATTATACATGTAACGCTATTATCCCTGATATCATTAATCATACACCTCTCAACTGAATAAAAAAAACTTTGTGTATCGAAAACAATGAACATATTGAGCAAATTATATAAAGAAAAGTTTTCATAATGTCCTTTTAATCATTTTAGTATTGGACTTAAGCGAGACTTAACCAATAATCAATGATTAATATCTTAATTTTTATACATTAATAAAACAAAATTATGTTGTTTATAAACATAAATAAATATTAAAATCTAGCTGTACAATATGTTAAAATCATTTACAAGTCTCAAAAGTTTCTTTTAAGCAGCATTTCTGATATGCGGCAGTTATTAAAGCTAAAAAAACTTTTAAAGGCGACTTTTTTACTAAGCTCTTATTACCTAATCGGCAATTAACTTGTAAATAATTATCTATATTATTACTGCAGCTGTACTTTTATTAATATTAACAATTCTGCTGTAAATAGTTTTGCGGTTAAGAGTTTAGTTGCCGATAAGATTAATCGGAGTTTAGTTGACGCCGTCTCTTATAATTTATATAATAGATGTACATATCGTTTTGACTAGCTCAAATTTGTTATAACTTACGTTATAATTTACGTTATTCCTAATAAATATCTTCATGTCATGTTACTTAAAGTAGTCTTATTTTTTGGATAAAGTGTTATATCTCGTCGAATGAGACGTCACTCAAAAAAAAAAAAAAAAGTAAAAATAAAGACAATCACGTTTCATCTTTTCTCGCTGATTTCAAACTCCGACTTCTCTCTATCGCAAATTACAGCCATGGGTATTTGTCCCGCGTAGTTCGCAATGCTCACAACAGCGCCAGCTTTCAGCAGTGCCTTCATCACCAGCTTGTGACTGTTGTCTATCGCGTGAAACAAAGACGTCCGTCCCGATTTCATATCTTTCAGGTCTACACTCGCACCGGCTGATAAAAGTGCTTTGATCCCTTGCAAATTGCCGTGTATACTGCAATAATGTATCGCAGCGAAACCTTGAAAATCAGAGAGAGACAGAAATAGACGACGTTAACGAAAACCTGTACCGGGATTCTCAAACGCTCAACGACGCTTTGTCGTTATCGTTGCGTGGCCTTTCTTATATGACTTGTGTGTGAGAAAAGCTGCGCAACGATACCGACAATCGTCGTCGAGCGTTTGAGAATCCCGGTACTGGCCACGACCAGTTCTGCAAACTTTTTTCTCTTCTCGTGTACATATAAATTATCCTACCCTCCGAGTCAATTTGATCGAGCAATTTCGAGTCCGAGACCCGGCTAATGAGCGAAGGCAGCAACGGTGACGATTGCTTGCTGGCTATGATCACTGCCGTTTCGTGTACGGGTTTCCATATCGCCGGCTGGGCACCTGCATCGAGTAAGAGCTTCACGATCTCGCTGCGCATGCCGTATTTGATCGCCAATTCTAAACTCGTCTGTAAAAGCACAAAAAATGATTGTTGTGTCGCGTCTTGTTACAATAAGATAATATCAAATTCGAAATTAAAAGAACGTACCATTCCGTCCTCCGTAAATACATCAACATTTTGATTGCAGTGCTTAAGCACCATTAGTTGTCTCTGAACGAGGGAGATGCTATCGCTCACGACGGCATTATGTATATTCAACATGCCGTTCTCGTCGTATTGTTTAACACGTTCGAAGTCCCTTTGTAGATTCTCCAAAAGGTTGTTGCACCTCACTCTCGTCATCGACAGAGTCTCCTTCATTTTGAGCGCGTCCGAATCCTCCTTCCAAAATTGTTCCAGGAAACTGTCCAAATCGAAAGGATCCTCTTGCCCGAGTACGTCAAGGTCGTTGGATCCCAAATCATTGGAGGGCAAATTATCCGCGGGCAACCGACCCGCTTCGTCATTGGGCCTGTCGTCGCGAAGAGTAATCTGATTCAGCCGGTGAATGTCATCCAGGTCCTTGTTTATTAATATGAAGGATTTGGGATCGAGTAGGCCGAACACCGCGGTCTGCACCTGCGTGTCGTGCACGGCCTTGTAGTTCTTCGGACACATCGGCACGTATTTCTCCATCCCGATGCCGCAGTCCGCCAGAGCCTTCAGCGCGAGCTCGCGCAGCGCGTTGTCCTTCACGCTGTTCATCGCCTTCTTTATGATGTTCAATCGAACCTGCGCCATCCTCTTCTGCTGCAAATCCTTGATGCGTTCCTTGGTGTGCGCACCCGAATGCGCGTTTGCGCCAGCGTTTCTAATCTGTTGCGACTCCGGAACGCGGGGGTACTGACAATTGTTGACCCGCCTGCAATAATTGTTGACAACTAAGTAATTATTTTGAGATCCTGCCTTCGAGCCCTCGCCTTGCGCACTGTCAGTCTTTCTGTCGTGTCTAACCGCACCACGATCCACGACCTTCGTGTGCATTGTATTTTTAATGTCCGCCTCCGCCAATGGAGTATTACATTCCTGCGCCACAACTGCGTTCTGATTAAACGAAAGAGGTTTATTATTATTAGGTATAACTGTCATAACATTTCTTACTTCAGGCGTTGCCTTAGGAACTACGTTAGACGTTAGACTTAGAGTTACAAGTGGACTATTTCTATCGTACGAGATCTCATCATTGCCTCTCTTACTGCTGTAGCGCAAGCTTTTCTGATTTGAATGCCTATCGTTCTGATTGCACGTCTGCTTAAGATTCGACGCGCTCTTCAGAGACGTAACTATCTTCCCATTTTCCGTGTTCTTTATAACGGCAATGCACTTTCCTTTACTCATCCAGGCCAGCGATCCGTTGTCTCTATTACTAGAATTCATTGTCGCAGATCTCTTTGAGTGATTTGGAGAAAATTCGAGAATTTCCGGAGTCGAGGGGACTGCAGTTGAACTCTTACTTTTAGCCGTAGTCTCTTGAACAATTTTTGTACAATTACGAGTGTCTGCATTATCATCATCATCTATTACATAGCATTTTACATCCTTGTGGTAATCGCTATTAACAGTGTGACGCAACAGAGAAAGTTTAGAACTTACTCCACCCGTAGAGCGCGCCTTAGCGACATTAATACTATTACAATTATACATCTGTCTATCCATCTTACCTTCCGTACCTCGACTGTTCATAATTTTACTTGAAGCTGTGGATTGCGATTGATGCAACACGTCGGCACTGCCAGTCCGAGAATCGCTCCTGCCACAAGACATCGTTTTCAAGAGATTGCATCTTGGAAACTTTGCGGCACCTGGCTTGAGTATCCGCGAGGTTGCTCTCGCATGCAGGACCGGGGACAGCGGTAGCGTCAACGGCTTGTCGGTGGGCTTTGAAACGGATTTGGTAATCATAATCGTCGTGTTCCCCTTCGACGGATCCGTAGACTGTAGCTTCACGCTGAACTCCCCCAGGTCCCTCCCGCGCGGGGACAGGATTCTCAGCTTGTGCAGATTGTACGGAACTTTGTTCTCCGCGTTCGACGACGTCCTCGCGGCATCGCCGTGCGCGACGGCCGACGCGGCGGGCCTGCTCGCGCCGCTCGCCAGGGTCGGTTTTGCGCGACCGGAAGACTGGAGATCCCGCACATGCTGCACCGGTTGCGCTCTGTGCCTATTCGGCAAAATGCATTTCTTTTTCGCCGGCGCGGATCTCGCCGGGTTGTCCATTTATACACGCGATCCTCGGAAACGATCGACATAAAGCCTCGCCTCCGCTGCCTTTCGCGCCACTTCTTTCGATCCCGCGGTGAAGTCCCCTCACGTACAGTCCCACATGTGGGAGGGTATAACCTGTGTTGAACAAACGGAGTATCGCATATCGGAGTTGAAAAACTTCCCCCGTCGGGCAACGAAATACGTGTAAGATTCAGCGAACTCGAAGAAGACTTACCAGGATCAATTGCATCCGCGTGCAGCAATAAAGAGGATTATCATGTTACGAAACGGGACATCCCTGGGCCATCCCCCTGGATTACGGTCTTCCATGACCGGTTAAACCGTTCTGGAAAAATGTAACGCACACGCAGCGCTTGAAAACGAACGTAAAGCGTGTTCGGCGGACAAAAGGAGCTTGATCGGGGCTTCGGCGAGCGCGCTATCACGTCGCTCTATCTTTATCGTTCGTTGAACGTAAAACAAGGATAGAATGACGCGATCGCCCTGACGACGCGCTACCCGAACGCACCTCAATGAGTGTTCAGTGGTGCTCAGTTCTTTAATATGATTGGTTTTTACCTGCAGCTTCTCGTTGGATCAGAATAAATAAATTAATCGTAACAGAATCACCTGAAGGTGGAAACGAGGAAACGCGGAAGACAAAATTAATTAGATTTCACTGGATTCCCGCGTTTTCCTTCCGTCTCGTCCATCTCGTCGACCTGCAGCTGCTTGCAACTCCTATTGCAGACTCCGCACTAGAATTTTAACCTATCAGGAACAGCTGAGTATTCTCCTCATTTTTTATTGTGATTGGTTAATTTCCCATTGTGGATCCTGCATAAAGGTTTACTAGAAAAGCTGTTTTTGTCCGCGCAGCCTCTTTGTTACTATTGGTAACTGAACTCAGAGATCCATTAATTATTAGAATTAAAGTAAAAGATCATATCATATTAAACTAATCATATTAAATTACTAAGCGCTCATTGATCTAGTTTACACCAAACACTTGATATACATATTAACTTACACAGTAATTATTACTCACATTAATTTAATTATTACTTACATAATAATTTTCTATTAAATTTAACTTAATTTCGGCGATGAGTATGAATTACATACATGATACGTGTATTTAATTGATTATTTGGATGCATATTGTACCAGCTTGGTACACCATTCTTTAAATGCATTGCCAAAATTAAGATAATTTAATAAAGTTACACTAATTAATATTATGATCAAGTGTTCGATATAAATTAGATCACTTTATGATGTAAGAAGACAGTTTTTTTTTTTACATCATGAATCACTTATAATTTGTTTGCTGTTCAGTAATTTAAGTGGCCATTAATTTATGGAACGCATATTGTTCACCTAATGTAAATAACATGTAATATATAAACATATTTTATTATTATTAAATTTTTTGCTACATTTACCAGAAATGCACTATTCATTATTTTTGATAAATTACTGAATCGCGTGCGATTTGACATAAAAGAAACGCATGTCATCCTTATTAGAACATGTCTTATAGGTATTTGCATAATCGCGTACACAATTCATCATATATATATATTATCGCATATGTACACAATTCATCAAATTGCTAATTAGAGGCAAGCTTGTAGAATGCTTATTATAAATATTAAATTTTGAACTTTTATAATTGCTTAGAAATATAAAATTCTTATAAATCATATCCATATAATTATTTATAAAAAAGGAATATATTTTTCAAATATTGCGAAAAACACTATAATAGTAGTAAAAATATTCTGATGTTTTTTCGATATCGAGAAAAATATATTTATAATATATTTGAATTTGAATCATATCTAGATTTGAAGTGTAAAAAGAAAATTTCCAAATGAAGATATGAAATATTTGAATTATCAGACACATGAATCCATCGTTAATTTATTCGAATAGCATCCTATATATATTATATATTTTCATTAATTTTTGTATACAGTCTGTGCAATATATCGTAATAACAGCCTTTGATCGCTATTATTATCGCTGGTACAACAAAATTTATAATCATAACATGATAGTGCTATTCTATTACCTTTTTGTATAAATATGGTTGTTTAAGAAATCGTAATGTCATTGTTCAATAATTTTAAGAATCTTTGTACACATAAATTAAGATTCTTCCACATTTCGATCACATATCGCATATTTACAATTCTGAATTGTATCAGAGCGCGGAGATTTCGACCTATTATTATTGTTTATGTTACAAAGTTACTAGACCATGAGCGGTCACTTTGTGGGCTATCACGTGCCCGTACTAACATACTTGGCGAGTCGTGAATTCGACTCTTCAATTGGCGATCTTCAATTTTCCAAATCAAACGTGTAGAAATGTCTATTCACGAGGTATTTTTTTTTTTCCGAGACATCGAGGTCCAAATACTCATTTATGTACCACCCGCTCAATCGCGAATCGCGTCTCAAAGATCCGCTTTGCGTGCGATATGGTGCTCAACTTTAATTCCATTTACTACGTTCATTTCTCCTTATTTAGCGCTTGAATAAATTCTTCTAGTTTCTCTTGAATCTGCCTAACCCGTTCTGAAAATAAAAATGCTAATTAGTAGCGTAATCTAACAGCAATAAGATAATTAAGTATTTACTATTTAATACTGATCACGCATTTGTTTTATCACTTTTATATTTAAATAATATATTTTTTATATTTACTTGCTATATTTAAATTATATATAAGTTAATTTTAGTAACAATAGCATAAAATTATTCGCCACACTAGAAACACATTTCTAAATCAATTCAAGAGCCTTACACTTTTATGAATTATAAGAATAATGAGATTAGAGAAATACTGCAATACGTACTGAGTTCTTCCGCTAATGTGACTCGTCTGCCTGTGAGTAGCTTCGCCTTAATTTCATTATCTTGACTATAGTCCTCGAGGACCTCCTTGATCTCCTTGTCCAGCCTCCGAGCCTCTCTATTCATGATTTGTTGCCTAAGTGCATTCGCGGTGACTTTCAGCATTTGCTGAATTCGCCAGAAGAGCACTACGTCGTTGCATTCCATCTGAAAGCATCCTGTCTATGAACATGTGTAGATGGGCGGATTTCAAGCCGGTTATCTGCGTGCGCGTTATGCAAGTCTCGTTTTCATTCTTTTCACGTACCTCGTTTTCGTGCCCGGTGTGGTATAGGTAATACCCTTTTCTGCAATCGTACGCTCTCGCTAAACTCTGCTGCAGGAAATATCTCCTGTACACAGGATGCCACGTATCCCGAATGAATTCGTTGTCAACCTCAAATCCGTTTCTCTGTAGGTTCTTCCTAATAGCCGTAAGCTCGTCCTGCGTTAGAGTAGGTGCGTGTCTCTGTAATCGGAAATACATGATAGATAAATGTGGCAAAACTGCAACAGAGCGGTTTTATTTGACTGTAACTAACCGTGTTATACGTACCTTGTCGGCGTAAAGAATTTTATCCAGCTCGTTCTTGACCGCTGTGCGTTTCTGTTGCTCCTCGGATTGGCTCTGCCAGTACATCCATCGTTCCTTGCGATTAGGCCCCAGCATATCGCGCAGAATCTGTTCGGTACTCAGCAATTTTTCCTTAACCGAGGTTTCCAGGAACCGTACTGCCTGGTCCCAATCACGCTTGTCGTTCACGCTTCTGTCTTCCAAGATGTTAAGTTGGATAACGCGTAGCATTTCCGACGCCTGAAAAAGGAAACGTGCCTTCTGATATCCCTAATTCATTTATTAATATTATAATCTTTAATAAAAAAAAAAGAGTGAGAATAAAAATGATGAAGATAAACCAGAAAATGTTTTTACATTATATAGCTTTACCTTCTCTTCCCACGAATGACGCTTCATCGCCTCATTTACTACGGCGTTCTTGAGGCTGTCGAAAATATCGTCGTGATCCGGGCTGAGCCGAGCCTGCGACATAAAATTCTGAAATTCCTGCTGCAAACATTCCCATCCACTTTCGACGCTACGCGCGGGCAGTTGTTGTTCCGCCCAATTCCGGAGCTTAATGTCGACAGTGGTGTTAAACGTATCTGTAACAGAAGAGAACTTCTTACTTTTAGGAAACTTTCCGTCTGTTCCGACGGAGCGGGAACAATCTACTGTACTTGGATTTCCGCTTTGAGCAGCTGGCAGGTAAATGTTCTCGAAAACGTGCATGCTGACTTTGTCCCAATTTCGAGCCATCAGCACTTCCTCCCAGTGTCTCGGTGATACCTGGGACAAGTTGACTATCTCGTCCAAAATTTCGCCCCGCGCTTTTTCGAAGAGCTCGTCTCTGTCCAGTTCCCTCAACCTGTAAATATATAATAAGTTAACGAATTAAAAAAATGAAATAACGTAATGAGAAAAAAAATTGCCTATTTTTATTATACTTGCCTCGGAAAATTGTTCTTCCATTCCGTCTCCAAGTTGAATCGCGTGGCCTTGAACGCGTCCGCTTGTTGTTCCACCGTCTCACGAACCATCTTCCAGAAGCATTCAGCTACCGCCAGACTCAAGTTCTTGGTGGTCACTTGACCAGACATTGCTAAGCCGTCTCTAAATAATCAGAGATCCATTAACGATTGCATTTAACGTCGACATTTAATGTTTTCGAGTAGGCTCGTGTCTAGACTCACTTGAAGAGTTTAGAGTTTCTAAAGAACTTCTCCTCGTAATCCTTGATCGTCTGTATACTGTCATCCTGTCTGCCACGACCAGTGACTACGGCGAAGTAGCCTAGCGCTTTCATCGGGAACAGTTTACCAGATAATATCTTGCGCAATCTTTCGGGATTAGTCAAATTTTCTTCCGCCATGTCAACCTGCCGTAAGATAACATCAGTTACAGTGATATTTGCATCAATTTTAATTAATTTTTATTAACGTAAAAATAAAAACGTTTCGTACTTTCGTCAAAACGAAGATCGTTCTCTTGCCCGATGGATCCATTTGAGCCACGAGGTCAGTCACGTTGCTCCTTTCCGCGTCAACGGAGCCGTCTTGTATGCAGAGAATGATCGCGTTGGGATTGCTCATATACTGCTGGCTCATATGTTTGATCGCCTCGCGAGTGTCCTCGGCCATATCGACGGTCACCGTCTGTCCCAAGAGCGAAATTTGAAAAATTTGCAAGCAAGGTTCTCTTGAAAATTTATAGCACACAAGTGCATCGTGTACATACGCTAATAATACCAGGTAGATCGACTAGAACCATACGCTGAAGGCCCGGTCCCTTCACCGTCATGGAAATGACGTCCGGGCTGACCGTCTTTCCGTTCTTAACGCTATTCTTCATTCGCAGCTCCACCTCCCGTCTGAGCTCGGCCAACTCCGACTCCTTCGTGAGATCGAATTCTCTGGAGCTGTCTTTGAATTGCGCTATGTGATACGGGCCCTCGCTCAGTGTGACTTTGACTGGCGCTCTCGTCATCATTTCACCTCCGCCTCTGTAAAGCAAGGGCAATAATGAACGTCAGTGATCTTCATGATCCAATAAATAATCTGCGAAGTAGCATCAAATGGTGAGGTACCTTGGAAATATTCTTGCCTGAGCAATCATTTCGAGTACGGATGTTTTGCCGGAGCTCTGGTCACCGACGACCACTACTCTGGGTAAATGATCAGCAGTGGAATAGGCACTATCGTAGTCGCTAAGCTCATCCAAGACATCGCTGTACATATCGATTAATGACTTCTGCAAAGGCAAGAAAAACGTGGAGTACGATTGAAACAAATACGCTGATGCGGCATATGTTCGCGAGTTACCTTGATCTTTTTGTTGGTAAACTTCTGACTCCCTCGTAAAAGTATCTGCTTGCGCAATTCTTTGTTCTCCCTTTCCAGTCTCTCTATCTCGCGTTGATATTTCAGTTGCATCTGCATCAGCTCGTCCTGCATGGCGTTCATCCTCTGTTGCGAAGATTCTTCAACAGAAAAGAGAAAAGAGGCATCGTGAGAATGTAATGATTTTTGTTCGTGAAGAGAGATCGTAAATCAATGATATGTACGTACGAGCTTTCTTACGTTCCTCCTCAGTATTATTATCACTAGCCAATGGACGTGCAAAGGCAACCACATTTTTGGACAACTGCTCTTTTGTGTCTGCTTAAAAAAAATAAGACATCGCGTTTTTTTTTTATTTGTAACAATTTGTAATTTGTTCTGCCAATGCAAGAAAGCTAGTATCAACTGACGTGAAAAATTAGTAGGACTATCTTATGTGTATAAGTAGTTTTATGCGTGTGACAAAATTACAATAAAAAAAAATTAATGATGAATTGCTTAGTACATGCAAGCTAATGCAATAAAATAAAAGCAGCGAATGGCTCTGTCCCATTCAGTATTTAAAATATGTGTCCACTGTTATTAGATCCTACAACTATATATATTTAATAAATATAGCTTATGGTAAATATATTTTACATTTACCATAAAAATTTGCAGAATTAAGTTTCAATTTTCAAGAAGCCACTTGTCTATAAAATGCTGAATGGACAGAATATGGGTAAAATAATTTCAAAGTCTTTACACACCTGAATAACTTTGTTTTGCTACCATCGAGATGGTATCAAATGCACCTGAACAGAACAGACCACGATAAATTAACAAAAGCATGTGGCATAGAGTGCTTTGCGAATAAATTACATATCATTAAATTTACGTAAAATATTTGTGTTTTACAAAATAAATTTCTTCTTAAGAAGACAAATAAAGGAGTAAAGTTGGGCAAATTTTGTGCAAACAACAAAATTGTTATGAAACTTGACACAGAGATAGTATGAGATAAAATATGAAGAAATCAAATCAAAATCGAGTGGCTAAATGAAGTAGATCCTGGTGCAACAGAAGACCGACAATGGGAAACAATATGATCAATCAATGATAGTAACTGAAGATTTTTATATTCGCATTCAACTTGCCAATTGCCATTTATTTAGTGAGTTATTTAGTGTGGTTATTCAGAAAACCATTCACGAACAACATTATTCTATTGCCAAAGCGAGAGTGTACATGAGTTTCAAACAGGTGCTACCCCTACACGATCCATTTTCTGATTTTTGACCAGGATCCACTCATTTAGTCTTTTGGTTAGTAGATTTCTTCATATTTTATTCTCATACCATGTCTGTGTCAAATTTCATAACAATTGGTTTTGTACCACAAAATTTTTACATACTCCTTTTCAAATAACAAACAAAAAATATAATATCGATGTTAACACAAGTTGCTTCATCATGCATGTATTTTTTGCATACAAGTAGTAAGTTTAAATGAATTCGTTGTACACGAATAAATCACAAGAATTAAAGAAATTGGAAAAAGGAACTACATACAATGGTATCAATCTATATTTTGTGATTAAGATGATTGGCGGAGGAGAAAATGTCAGGCAAATGGAGGAATGTATAATAACGGGAGAATAAATGGACAAAACGGTAAAGGACGTTCGGTAAATAATTATATAGGACGTTAGGGAGTGACGTGATGTACGAATATATAAACGAAAGAATAAAAATAATAATCTCATCACTCACTCTGTATCGAGCTATTCTCTTGGTAACTATTCTGATGGCTTTCCGCTGCCTTAATAGCGTTATCCAGTCTTTGATCGAACCAGGTCCTATACTCCCGATACTTAGCTACCCCAAACTCCTTTATGCGTGGATCTATTTGCCAGTTATTGTTTTTTATCGCAAAAATCATTAACGCCCTTTGCTTTGCCTCACATTTTCGCAGATTTAAACTACGGCTATACACTCGTCCCGCTTACCGATCTCGATCTTGTCGGCCACGTTGCTCTTAATCGCCATGAGCGACTCGCGGAAGTCTTGCCATCCCTTATCGCTGGGCATCAGATTTTCCAGCCATCCCAAATCCGGCAGACCCTCCTTCCACTGCTCGTATTTCTATGCGGGCGGTATTGCGATTACAATAATACAATTGCAATGCACAAACATACAATTACATTCATACAATCGATAAGGCATTAATCGATAGAAGGCGCAGGGACGGCGCCAAGGGCGGAGGATCGTGATCGAGTCCCGTGAGTGACGTTATTTACCTTCTGCAAGGTAACGCCACCACCGACCGCACCGCCTAAGAGAAGGTATCGAATTTTCAACGCTCCCCTCAATATCCTCGTTATCAGCATGGCGTATCCGCGATGCGGATTCGCGAAGTATCTCAATTGCGGCGACGCCAGCAACGGCCTGCAGTGTCTGCCGAACTTTCCGGACATCAGCTTCCGCGTGGTGACGATCGTCACCGGGTGCCTGGTGGTTTTGGCGACTAGCAAAATGCCATGGCTAAAAGAAACACACATTGACTTAATTGGGAGAAGGGCGGAATCACAGATTATTCCGACTTTGAACGGTCAAGGTTATGTACAGGCTTCAAGGGATGATTTTACAGAAAGCGGAGCAAAGAGGAGTTCAGGAGCAAGGCGATAAAGAGCGCGTACGTTCTCGAGAGAGGAGAAAGAGCAAATTACAGTGACGCGAGAAAATATGGTTTTTTTTCAACGCGTGAATTTAATTTAGTAACGATAGAGGAAGTGCTGCGGCCTAACCTAAAAAACGGAGCAGACGCTCCGTTGCGAGAAATATGAATTACATTTCAATTCGATCGAATCATTTTGCGTAAATATCATTTTGCATAAATTCAGCGGACGACGGTTCGTCGGCTCGCTCTACTTCACTTAACAATCACGTAATAATCTCACCCGAACTTTCCACATATGACTTGCTCCATTTTATCGGAGCGATCGCTGCCCGCCGTCGTCGTCGGTGAGTAACGGCGCCCGCGGTAGCCGTGAGATATTTGCGAAATTTCACGTGCATGCGTGTTACGAGACGCGTGTGTGACGTAAGTCAAGGAAATCAAAGGTGGTAAAGGGACGTTCTCCTCGAAAAGCCGACGATCCGGCGGGGCATCACATCCATCCCGATTCATCCACTTGTTCGGAAACCGTTGCGCATTGCGCACGGCATGATTGCCCCGCAAGATTGTCCCTCTCCACCCTAGCCTCACCCCAAGAGGTGATATCAAGTGATGCCAAATCACACGATGAGAAAAATTCCTAATCTGCTCCGGGTTTGGAACTTTTCGCTTGCGGAAAGCCGAGACTGGCCGCCGCGTTATTCCCTAGCGCTCGTTTCCTGCTCCACGACAGCTGTTGGTAGCTGTGAACGACAATCGTTGCCGGTCGTTATTTAAATTTCAAAGGGATATTTCTACGATACTGCTTCAACATTTGAAGAGAAATGTATGACAGATTTGAATTAGAATAGAAAAGTTGCGGTGTCTCTGATAGGAAATACTTTTACATACACTGAGAAAAAAAATTACTTAAAACAAATAAATATGATTCAGGTACCCCAGATCGGAAGAGCACACGTCTG
>NW_012026918.1:234020-343415 GCF_000956235.1 Wasmannia auropunctata
TTTTGTTTTAAGTAATTTTTTTTCTTAGTGCAAACACTTACTTAAAATAAAAAAATTTTACTTGCTTCAAGAAAATTATTTCTTTGAGGGGTACCTGAAACATATTTATTTGTTTTAAGTAATTTTTTTTCTCAGTGTATAATATTTAGAATTCACGATGCGAAATTATTATCTTCAGTAATGTAATACGAAAGTATATCGACGAAATTTAATACATTTGAACGTACCTTAATTGTTACTTAATTATTTATCTTATTTATTGAGATATCCTTTCTTATTTAATTATTAAACAGAGAGACGGAGTTTGTCGAATAATTTTATTTTTCTTTGCAATCCTTATATTACAAAACATACTTTTCCAGACGCATTGAAAATATGCTCTATTTACATTGGATCGTCGTCTAGTTTTGTGCTAGAGATTTCTTTTTTTTTTTTTAAATCTTTACAGAAATAATATTAATTACTATTTTGCATAGGCTTTCGTATTACATATATATATATATAATTATATAGATATATTATATAATTATATATATATATTTTATATATATCATATTATATATGTATAATAATACATATCGTATGTATTATAAATATATATTATAATATATATACATATATGATTATGGCAGTACATTTACATTTAAAGTCTATAAATTTTTTTTTCTGTCACTTATAACATATATAACATTTTTTTCTCGTAATATATGAAAATCTACATACTTATGTCCTATGTGCACGAGGCGAGTACGAAAGGGGAAAAAAAAAATAAATGTTCGTGTTTTATGCATTATTAATTAAAGCATCCGTTTTTCCGCGGATACGCGTGGCTTCACGGCCGGCCGCGCACGCACAAGCATTTGAGATCTAGAAAATTCGTAAAAATAACGTGCGAAAGGTCAAGAAAGGTTCCGCCTCTTCCGTACGCTCGTATCGGAGCTCACTCAATTGCCCGCCGCGAACGCGATATTTTCGTCCCTCCGAAACGTTAGCTCCGTCGCGAGAAGTGCTCCTTTTTTTTTTTCGTTCTTTATTGCGATATGTAAGAATACGTACGAACATGTAAGAATATGCAAGAATACGAAGAAATACGTTTCACGAATCACGAAAGAAGCTTGGTAGAAGCGCTAAACTCGATTGGACCCGGTTTTACGTTGTCCTTTCCTAAAAATAAGCGACTGTGCGACTGATTCCCTTCGGTTTTGTTCTTTTTTTTTTTTTTAATTTTTGTTTCACCTCACCCGTTTCACATGCTCGCGGGAGACTCCCCTACGTACAACTAAACGTTACAAACGTCCTAGTATTGTCTAAGAGTGCTCTCTTTCACTTTCCGCTACTTCCTCACGTTCAGTCTATGTCTTTCGGTATTTATAAGAGTTCAATTTATATTTATATATGTATATTCTTAGATTGCAACGGGGGGGGGGAGGATACTCTCGTCTAATCTCTAATTTCTAAACGCCAAGCAACTATGTACATTTTATATCTCTTATTTCTTCTTTCTTCACGCCTGAATCACGTCCACTCGCTAACAAAAAGAAAAAAAGAAAAAAGGGGGAAAAAAAAATAAATCGAACACAACAAATACTTTTCTGATCGTAGATCGCACTTGTCCACTTGTTTCTTATATCTACCTAGACAGATCTGCCACGGGTAACCACCAATCCATCGTGGAAGATACAGAACGTAATGAATTCTCGTTAAAGAACAAACGTGGAGATTCTTCCGGCCTCCACAGTTCTCGCCTTCACAGTTTTACGTTATCGGAACAGGATGACGTTGTAATCATCGGTATCGCCGTCTGTCGAGCGCGGGCTTAGATCGGGGCTTTAATCGTGAAACACGTATCAAGAGGTGCTGTTCCGATGCTTCTTGCTCTTCGCCTTGCCGGGCTCGAACTCGTCCTCGCTCCTGCGTCGCTTCTCCTTCAGCTGCTTCTCCATCGCCAGCATCGTGATCATCCGCTTGTGCGAGTCGCCCACTATCCATCCGTGCTGCTCCTGCCGATCGTCCTCCTCCTCCTCGGGCGCCGGGATCGGCTCCGGCGCCTCCTCCTCGTCGCTCGAACTGGACCAGTAGTACAACTGCAGGGCAGCGGTGCGCTTGCGTCGACCGATCGCGACCCCGACCCCTTCCTCGACCTTGTTCCACGACTTGGTGGTCTTCAGCTCCTCGTCGTCGGAGTCGCGCTTCCCGCTGGACGATCTGCGCTCCTTGGAATCCTTGCTGCCCGCGGACGTCTTTCTGGATTTCTCCGCGGTCGGCTCTCTGCTCCTCTTGCTCGTCAGGATCTTTCCGTTCTCGGATTTGTAAACTTTCTTCGACTTCGCTGGCGATTTCGAGACGGATCTCTTTCGTTTTTCTTTTTCGTTCTTAGTTGGCGAGTGGCCGCCGCCGTTCTCCTCGTTACTTTCCGCAATCGAGACAGCACGGTCCGATTTGTTGTCCTCCGATCTGTCGAGATAAGACTGATCGATGTACGCTGCGCTCTCCTCGATATTCTCGTCGTCACTTCTCTTGTGCTTCTCCTTCGTCTGGTGTTTCTTCTTCTGATTCTGTCCGGAGACGGCCGTTTCCACGGTTGTGTCGCTATCCAATGCAGCATCGTCGTCATGCGCCTCTTTTCTCTTGCCGACCTCTCGCAGAATTTCCTCCTCAATCGCCTTCTGCGCCCTGGCAATCATCTGATCGTTTTTCTTCTCCATATATCTCTCCTTCCTCTTCTCCTTCGACTCCTTCTTCTTACGCGATTTGTCGTGATCGTTACTCTTCTTGCTGTTATCCCTTATGTACGATTCCTCGTCCGAGCTGCTTATTTCCGCTAGCAGTCCTTGCTTGCCTATCGCGCACTTCCTTTGTCTTCTTGTCGGCTGGAAGTCCATGAGTATCCTCTCTTGCTCCTCTCGCAATTTATCCAGCTGCTGCTGCTTTCTCTTCTTCGATTCTTGCACCTTTCTGCTGAGAAACACGTGAAGGGGAAGATTGTGGTCGGATTCTTTCTGCGGTTTCTCGTTGCTGGACAGTTTCTCGGGCAAAGCCGGAACATCGTCATCCGGTTCCTCCTTCTCATCCGGCATCTCCGTAGGGCTCAGACATTTGTTCTCCGTCTCCTCATTAACAGCTCCATCGTTAGAGGCTTCGTCCATAGTGCCGTTAACGATATCGTTCTTCTCAGCTTTCGAATTGAGATTCTCGTGCCGATCTAGAAGATCCAAGGCCTCTTCCAAGGAAATCATCTCCGATGTATCGTCTTTCGCGTTCGTAGAGGTGAGCTTCGTCTGCAAAGCCGCATTTTCATCCGACGTTTGCTTTCCAACCCTGTCCTTCGCTTCCTCGGCCGTCGGCTCCTCGTTTTCCTCGATCTCCGTCTCCGCGTCCGAGCTGTCCTCCCTGTACAGGTCTTCCAGCTCGAACGTCCTCTCGTATTGATTGTCCGCGTCGTCATCGCTGTTCCTCGCCTCGTCGGTCATCTTCCTCTCGTCTATCACCAGCGAACGATCCGACATTTCCGATTCTGATTTCGCGGCGTCGTGATCGTTTTTCATAGTGTCTTCTGGCACCACTCGATTCCAATCGTCTACGACCTGATCGTCATTGTCGAATTCGGATTCGTTGACCGCGCGTCGATCATCCGCCTCGTCGACGTCGAGCGGTCTCTTCGAACTCTTTCTCGATTTCAACGAATGTTCCTCGTTCGCGATCGCGTAATCGACGTCGTCCCGCTCGTACTCGCTCTCGGACGATGTCGACAACTCCGCGAAGAGATTCTGCTTGCCCTTCGAGCACGAGCGTTGACTCTTCGAAATGCCCACGCCGACGTCTTCCGTCTTTGCGGCCGTCCTGAACTCGTCCGAGCTGTCGTTCTCATACCACGCGTTTCTCCCTCGCTTCTTCGAGCCTTTACCTCGTTTCTTGAGCTTGCCGGATTGCTTGACGCCCTGCTCCATGGGCCGTTTTATGCGTTGCTGCTTTCTTTCCACGAACTCGTCCATCGGTCCGGTAATCGACTCGGCAATCTGCTGCTGCTGCTGTTCCTCGCTCTGGAACGACTTCAGGGCGCCCTTTGTCTTTGGCGCGAACTTCTCCAGTTCCTGGAATTTACGATTGATCATAGCGTCCAACTTGATGTCCGCGATGTAATTTGTCTTGCCGTTCTCCAGGACGGCATCCGAGTCCCCGTCAATATTCTTCGCCTTCGACAAGTTGGTCTCGTAACTCTTGTTGTCGACTTGGCTCCTGTAGGACAACACGCTACCCAGAGTGGGCGCCATTTGGCTCTCCTCCTCGTCAAATTCGTACACATCCTTTATCCTCTCCGAGTCCCCTTTCCGATCGAGAGACCCGCGGCGTTTCTTCTTTTCCACCAGGCCGCCGTAGAGCTCGCTTCTGCGAATCAGCGGGAACTCCTGCTGTTGCTGCTTCTTACTCTTCTTCGACTTGCGTTGCTTCTGCACGTTCAGTTCAACGAGCGCGGCCTTCGAGCGTTCCTGCTGCTTTCTGTCGTTCATCTCCTTCTTGCGCTCGAACAGCTCCTTGATGGGATTCCTCGTCTTCTTCGGCGAATGCTTCGGCGTCACCGCCGAGTCCTTCGTCGGCCTCTTAGGGGAAATCGAGGTGTCCTTGTCCGTCACCGCAGCCGCCGCTGCAGCTGCCGCCGTAACCGCCGCCGCGACCATCCTCACCGATTGATGATTCCTGCCGCTATTCGTGGTGTCCTCCGGCAATGTGGAGGTCGGAGCTCGGGCGCAGGCCAATTCCGCCAACAGCTTCATCGGAGTGGAACTGCGGAGTGAAATTAGTTTATAACAACTTTACTAATGAATGAAATTGTTCATATACATCGATGAACGATAGCGAGATTCATTATTAAATCGCACGTGCGATCGTGCGGTTAATTGCATAGAAAATATGGCAGTAGATGACCGTAATCATTTATTAAAAACTACTGCATTCTTGATGGCTTGTTATGCAAGTTTTGATTAAGTTAACAATGAAGCGAGCGATGAATTTTCAACGGTATTTTTCAGTCAACAATATATCTGTAAATAAAATATGAAATTAAAGAATACTTTTGTAAAGTGAGTTTAATTAGACTTAATAAATGCACTTATTAATATAACGGAATTCGTTATTCGAACAATCACCGCCGAAAATAAAATCAAATACAGAGGAAATTTTATACTGCAATAAAAAATCTACGAAAATTATTTAACTCTCACTGTGAAGTACATAATGAGTATTATTTCTTAAAGTTTTTAACTCTTTCCCTTCAATTTCCCTTTCAAACAACATTTATGTTGACAGGAGTCAATATAAATTATGCATCTAAATTAATCGATACTGCGGGAACGTCCCTCCGTTCTACTTCCGGAAGTGTACATAAGAAAGGTGTACTTATAGCCATTTCCCTTTCTTTTGAAACAAAGAGATAATTAATTCCTGGGAAAGCATGTTTGTTAGTAAATAAATTAGCAGAATAATGAACGTGGGGTACATATGACAGATGCTCGCGGTGCTATGTGTATACTAAATTCCATGTATCGCAAGGCGCTACACGTTGTCGGTGGTGTTGCGGGAGAGATCGTTCATCGCGTACAGGGTGGAGTGACGAAGGCGGATCAATACGCAACGCGAACGAATGGGCATCGTTCGACGATGGTCTCTCGACCATCCTTAGTGAAAATCGAGCGTCGAACAAGCTCAAATAATTCCAGATGGAGAAAGTAGAGGATACAACATTCGCCAGGACAGCATGGATTGTAGGCGGCGTGATTTACGTAACGTCGCACGACGGAGCTCGATTTTGGTCCCTCGCGGGAAGATAAATCCAACGCAACAGTCGACGAGGGTTAGAGAAATTTTTTTTTCAAGAAAAAAAAAACGATCGTCCTTTCGTACGCGCCAATCACACGCCACATATAGCGTAATCGGGTGCGAAACGAAACGTATGGCCGCGCAGGCAGATAAACGAGCAATCAACAGGTGTTGAACCGATGCGAAACTGAAAAATACGCTTTGATACGTGAGCCATCCTGCAAAATATAGCGAAATATTTTTTAATCACCGAAGCTCGCCGTTTCGTCGCATTTTTATCAATCTCGAATATCTTTTTGCGTTTTTATATCGAGATGTGGGATTTTAGAGAAACGTATTAAAATATTAGCATCTGCACGTAGCATCATAAAAATAGAATAATGAGCTGAGTTTCTCGTAAATACGTTAGAACAAATCGAATCTATACTTAGCGGAATAAAACAAGATTTTAAAATAACCAAGCCTGTAACGATAGCTGGCTGAGAAAATTTGGCGAGTTTATCTTAATGATGTACTTATAAATTTGAAGAACCTTCGTCTTCCCTCGAGTTCGAAAGCTTATTAAACTTATGAAATTTATCCACGTCCAACTAGAAAACTCATTATTATTATTATTATATTATAATGTACTTGTATCATGTTGGAATATTAATTTGTTTTCTCCAAATTATTCAGCATATGATAACAATGGAAATATTTATGCGGTACAGATAAAACAGATTTGACCATCAAGATACTCACTTATGATCATTCTTGCCGTTGCTGTGCAACAAGTTGGATAATGCTTTGTGTAGAGTTGAGTTCATCTTGTTCTTGTGACCCGGCGAGGACTCCTGCTCCCTATTCGACGCGACCGACGTAGACAGCTGCTCGTGTTCGTGTATACTCGAGGAGTACGAGTTCCCAACGCTGTCACGCTTGTCATCGTCGGGATGATCGTTATCGTTGATCTTCTGGCCGAAGATCGTCTGTGTGCTGGCTATCAGATTCTCGCTCTCTCTCATGCGCTGCTGGATCTTGTCCCGTAGTTTGTTATTGTGCTCGAAAGCTACGTCCAAACTGTCCTCGTAACCGAGATTGTCGACTCGCGATGTATCCGGACTGGCAGATCTGCTCGATCGTTCGCTACCGCGCGTCCGATAGCTTCTGTCGTGGCTGTTGTACATGGCTGTCTCCTCACCAAGCAACTAGAATTTCCAAGCAATGTTATATCTTACATCGTCTACTTTTCTTCATAATTCTGCTCTTAATTCTAAAAAAGCTAGATATAAAATTGTTTATCAAGTGATTCATATTTAATCAAATATAATTACTTTTAATAAATTTTATAACAAAAAAGTTTAAAACTCATAATTACATTTACCTAAAATTTAAAGTCAATTCTTTCAATTAATCAAATAAAAGATTTCATTTAATTTTTTAAATATGTACATAATCACGATTTTAAATGATTTTATGATTTATTGTTGATTAATTCGCAGAAAGATTAAGATTTATTTAATTATCACTAAACAGCTCGGATTAATATGAATAATACATCTGGCTTGCATACAAAATGGATTCATTAATATAATTAATATATAATTAATGATTCATTAATTATATATTAATAAGTTATTCAAATATAAGAATTTCTAACGTATAATACTCACTTGATTCACCGACTCCAAAAGACTACCGAGACTATTTTGGCTCTCCACGTCCCTCCATCGGTCTCTATTGATCCTGAACTCCTGCGGTTGATCGTCCCGCCTGTGATACGACTCCGTGTGATCGAGCTTAATCTTTTTCGCGCCTCTCAGCTCGTTCTCGCTCGTCTTCAATCGCGAGCAACACTCCACGAAGAGCACCTGGTCACGGTTAAGAATCTTGCCTTGCCGCTGCTCCGTCGCCGACTCGCTCTCCCTCGGCACATCCAAAGCGTTGTCCTCGATCGCGTCTGTCGGCGCGATCGTCACCACATCCGATCTGTGGCCCAACGACGGCGATCTGATGATGATCTTCTCCCCGGAGAATTCGGTAGGATTCATCTTCCTGGAGTTATCCTCGTGCATTACGCGCTCCCCCTCTTCTTCCTCTTCCTCCTCCTCCTCCTCCTCCTCCTCGTTGGAGCTACTTTCCATCGAGTTGTCGGGAGTTTCGCGAGCGTAGAACGGCGACATTCTTCGCTCGAAATCGTTGTCGTCGTCGTCATCCTCCTCCTCCTCCTCCTCTTCCTCCTCGACGTCGTCGTTATCATTGTCATCGGACTTTTGATTCGTCTGAGAATTTCCGTCGAGCTCGGCCAATTGATTCTTCATTATTGGTCCTTCGGCCGCTAAACTGCTGCAACTACGCGACGATATCGCAGACTCCTCGTCCTTACGTTCAATTTCCTTCTCGGTCGCTTGATCGTCCTCCTGATCGAATTCTAGATTTCTCGCTAAACGTTTCCAGTCTTCATTGACGATCTTTCTTTTGTTCTTTCTGGAACTTGACCGATCTAAATGTGTTAGCAAATTGTCTTGATCTTTATTCATGTGCCTCGAAACAATTGAGTCGTAGTTAAAGGACTCGTAAGCGTTATCGTTGATTAAAGTTTTCGATCGAGTCCTCGATTCGGTTGCAGATCGTATCGTTTGATCGTTTTGCATTTCGTTCTTCGTTTCCTGATCCGTCGAAGGAATTGATGGCTCATTATCGGAATCCATTAAAATCCTTTTGTTTGTTTTTGTCTTACTTATTTTAATCACGGTGGAATCCTGCCTCTTGTGACTGCTTGAGTCCTTTCTGGACCTTCCGCGTCCACCATGCGCTCCACTCTGTTCCTGATCTATCGAATTGGCGTTCTCCCAGGTGTCTTCCTCCTTCTGTTTGACACTCTTCGTGTTATCCGAACGATTCAGATCTTTCGGCTCGTAGAACTCGATCTCCTGCTCCTTAGAAATCCCGTGCGTCTCGTCGAGGACCTGATCGTTGGAAAGGCGCGATGAAGTCTCGTTGTCGGAATACATCTGAAGATAGAGCTCTCTTCGGATCATCTCGCTGGCTCTGGTCTTGCTCTCCCTCCGCCTATGCTTGAATACACTGGACTGCGACGGTGACGAAGAACGCTCGTTAGCATCCTGCTTTTTACGATGGCCGGAGCTATTTTTCGACTTTCCATGAGCATCGTGAGCGACTCGAAGACTCTCCCAGTTCTCGGAGGTCAAAATCTTATCCTTCGTTCGCTCCTTGGTCGATTCTTTCTCGTGATACTCGTTATTAATTTGATCGCTCGTTTCCCTAATTTTATTGTCTTCGTCCGAAACAGCTGGCGACTCGTCGTCGAAGGTCCTCAGGGTCTTCTCGTCCGTCCTGATCTTGCTCTCTCGGTGCCTTCGCTTGGCCGGATTGACGGGCGACCCGATACTATCCTCGGGCACTGATTCAACGTCCTTCTCTCGCTTCTTCCGATTCTTCGCTTTGCCGTGAACCTCACTGTCGCACTTGTCGTTTCCCTTCTTTCCAGAATGGCACTTCTTCTCCTTCTTGTGTCCATTCTCGGCGAACTTTGTCGGTCCGCGTAGACAGGCTCTCGCATCCGAAGCACCCCTGGACATGTCCGAGTCGTCTTCTGATCGTGACACCCAATCGTTCAACACCTCCTTCACCTTGTCCGCCTTCTCGCCGCCGAACACTCGGCCGAATACGCTCTTGACAATCTTGCTCTTGCTCGAAGCAGCAGACTCGATCCTGTCATCCTCGTTCTCGCTGTCACTTGACAGTTTTGCGACTCTGACCTTTTTCTTCTTGCCCTTGGACGTTTTCAATTTTTTGTAATCAGTTTCTCGTTCTTTGCTCGTCGACTTTCTGGATAATTTCTTGCCAGATGATTCCAATCGAGTCGCCTTTTCATCGCAAATGCTATCATTCTCTAAATCACTTATCACTTTTTGAGATTCGTGAGAGCTTGCGATGAGAAGAGATTTATCGTCAGTGACTGACGTTCTCGCTTCGTCCTCGCCTTCCGAATCTGACGAAAGTTTTGTTTCGACAACTTCTTCGGGCAGTTCCTCTTTTGACTTTGCTTGTTTCTCCTCTGAGACATCTATTAATTTTGAAACTTCAAAACTCTCATTGTTGACGATTGCTTTTGATTCAGCCGATCTCAAATCATCGATCGGTACTTGTTCGGTATTTTGTGAAGGAAGCTCGGCTGAAGTTTCGGTCGTTAGATCTGTCAAAACATTCACGCTCGTATCATCACGTTTATCCTCTATACAATTTGCATCGTCAACATATGTGTTTGTTTCTGATGGCATTTCTGACATTTCGACCTTCTCTGATGGAATGTTAAAGGCAAGCGTATTCTCACAATTCTTTACGATGTCGTCTGTCTTAATATCCGTCGCTTCTATTCTCTGCGCCGGTCGATCTTCGGTAACGTTGAGCTCGGTGCTTCGAATTTCCTCAGCATTTAATAAATCTTTTTTCATTTCCGGTAAACTCGATTCCGGCGTATGATCTTGAACGGCAGACTCCGCGTTGGGTATCAAAGAACTGATCGATGTAATTTCTTCGATAATCGTTTTAGGAGGCGATTCAATCACGTCCGTCTTTTCTTTTATTTTATCATAATTTGATTTCGTCGATTCGCAGGTACTCTGCGAATTATCTGCTTGTACTGAAGAATTGTTTGCAATCGGTACAGGATTTTTCCTAGGCCTGCCTCTACTTCGTTTGAGAGGCAGACATTTGACTTGAGGCTGCTCATTTTCATCAATATGCGACGGCTTGCCGGCCTCGTCAATATGCTCTGTATGCGAATCTAATTTTTGATCCTCGATTTTTGATTCGTCAAGATTGCTCGCAACGACAGCATCATTTCCGTCAACTTCGGGTTTCGCGTGAGCTGAAGCGATACTGGAATTCGGAACAATTCGATTTTTTGTCCTCGGTCTACCACGTTTCCTTTTCTTAGTGTCGTTCATCGAGTCGCTCTTCGATTTCACGACTTCCGCATCTTGGGGACTGTTGTCGTGTATCTTATCCTGTGTGTCATTCTTATTCGTTTCTTCTTCCACTTCGTTCTGTCTCTTTTGCACATCACGGCTATCTTCTACCTCGTCACTGTTAATCTCCATGGAGGTGTCCATAAAGTATATATCAGCTTCGACGTCAGACTCTTCGTAATGCTGAATATTTTTACTTCTTCTGGGCCTCAGACTGAAACGATTTGTCTCAGTTAAAGCTGAAGTATCTTCTTTTTCATCATTATCCATTCTGGAGAGTTTTCTCAACGTTCTCCTGGTAGTTCTCGTAGATTCTGTTTGCTGTTCAGCCTTCGCATCAATGTCGCATGCTGATTTCAAATCGGTTTCCTCGTTCGACGATGTAACAATTAATTCTGCCTGATTCTCCATGTCAGCACATTCTTTAGAAACATCTCCAATCTTTTCTACCGTCTCCGTTATTTCTTTCGAAGTATGATTGCAAGATGGAGAGGAAACTTGCATAACATCGTTAGTTAGCTTTGGAAGCTCGTCCGAATCGATTTTAGATTTTTCCAATTCAGGAGAGTCCAAGAGCAAATGTTCTTCCGCCAGGTTTCTCTTCTTCGACTTGTTCCGCTTCTTATCGCCGTTTTTGCCTCGTCCTGAATTCTCCTGCTTCTTTTGGACGGGCTTGATCGGCGTCGACGACAGCATCGGCTCCTCCGGCGTCACGTGATCAGTCAAAACGTACTCGTCGTGGCTCATGTTTTCGGTAATCTTGCAAATCTCTTCGTCCAGCAGTTTATCCTCCAACGTTTGTCTCGTGGTACTGAGATCCACGAGAGATTTCGTCAATTCCGCGCTAGTTGCGAAAGGAACGTAGCTCTCGTTCGGTTCTAAAGACTTTCGATCGATTTCATGAGATTGAGCGTCTTCAATTTTCGTCTGTTGATCGTTCTCGTGATTACTCTTCCATTCGTCATCATCCTCTTCTGCATTCTCGAACGTATTGCTGTTAACAGACTCGACTTTGTCCTTGGTGGATTTTGTCAACTGCGATAAATGCGACTGTGACAACGTGTGCTTTTTCAGAGAGCTCTTGCGAGTGAAGCTGGTAGCGCACACGTCGCAGAAGAACCTCGCCGCCTCCTTCGTTAGTTTCTTCCTCTTCTCCACGATCAGGATCTCACCGGTCTTTGTGTGCACCACCACAAAATTGCCAGCCGCGCGTTTCTTCGGAGTGACCGTATTATCCGAAGAATCATGATTATTCGACGCCGGTCGTTCTAAAGTGGCGTCCGAATCTTTGTTCTCTGTATCGTCCGTTGGCTTGTCCTCGTTTTGTAGATTCGACGATTTTTCGGTGAGTTCGAGCTCTCGTTCAATGTTCTCCAAGGCTTCCGTATTTTCTAACGAAGCTTGAATGTCCATCGGAATTTCGATGTCATCCGCGTCGGAGAGATCAAGGTGTTCTTCGAGCAACGATTTGCTCTTGTTCGGGCTTTCTTTCCTTTTCAGATTTTGCTTATCGCCCTTCGGAGCTGTCGAATCCGTGAGAGAGGCGTCGGCGCCATCATCAACTACCGTTTCCTCTTTCCTCTTCTTCTTCTTCGCGAATCGTTTCTTTCTAAAGTAGCTGGACTCGCTGACGCACGAGCTCTCGGACAGATCGTCCGTGCTCTCGGCACTCTGATTTCGAATGTTAGACTCTTCAAGGTCCCCGCTCGACAGTTGTGTCTTCTTCTTTAACATAGATCTCGTCTTGGTTGAAGATAGAGTGAGCCCGATCGAACCTGAAGAATTCGATCTTTCAAGCCTCTTCGCGTTCGATTCTTCCTCGATAACAGATTTCTCTGATTCTTTTTGCTCCTCGACTTTCTCCTCGATCGAGCTGGGTATCTCGCTGGTCTCCGCGGGTTCCTCGTTCGTCCGAGATTCTTCCGGAACGCTTCCGCCGTTCCAGCGTCCGCCGTCCTCGGACTGTGACTTTTTCTTCGGGCCCCGTTTCTTCGCGCTCTGCACCAGATCTTTCACTTCCGGTATTTTGAAGGGTTCTAAGCTAACGGATAATCGTTTGCTAGAGTCTACAATGTTAGATTCATCGTCAAGTTTCGAAACAACTTTGGCAGGTTCGTCTTCCGGTAGTTCCAAATGCTCCTCGGCCAGTGACTTCTTTTTCGCACCACGTTTTTTCGTTGTTTTTGAGGGCGTTGGATTAACGAGATTTGAATCATCTGTATTTTGTGTCTCTTTATGTTTCCCAGACGTTACTTCCGATTTTTCTAAAGGAACGTCTGAGTCACTAGTAGTCCCAATTATTATCGGTTGCACATCAGTTGAATCCAAAGATTCTTTCGTGGTGGATAATGAGGATGGTATCTTCTCTGTATCGTTCATCGATTCTACTGCAGTTTGAATGATATTTGTGGTAGCATCTATCGAGGAAGTTATAGACAAGACAGACTGCGATTTTCTCTTCGACATACGCCTAGTTGAAGACTCGTTCGTATCGATTTGATTCTTTTTCTGAATCTTATCCGCAGATTTTCTACATTCAGCGCTTTTCTCGATTGATTTTGTCGACCGAACATTGGTAACAGCATTTTCTTCGGAAATTACTTTGTCCAGGGTTTTTTCTAAGTTCGTCAATAATTTCGTATTTTCACAAGCCGCTTCTGGAAGATCGGTAAATTTTTCTAGACTCGATTCGTCGTTACCTTTCATGAGATTCTTTTCTAAACTTGACAACTTCAAATCGTCCTTGATAATTTCACTTTCGCTGGATTGAAGCGGTTGCGACTTTTCAACTTCGATATCTGCGTTTGTAGTATCCATGATGCTACCATCTTTCTCTGAAAACTCATTTCCAACATCGGACTTCAACGTGTCGTTAGACCGGCATTTTTTCTGTCTATTATCTTCTTCAGTGCGATCTTCGACGATTTCAAGTGATCTTTTTTTATTTTTCTTAGAGAATCTTGCATCGTTCAGCGATCTTTTATTGGATTTTCTCTTGGATTTCGTGACACCTTTCTTTCTTTCAAGTTTTTCTAAATTTTCTTTTTGCATTGACAAACGTGAAATTGAATTATCAGTCAATGATGCAGGACTCTCGTCTGGAATTTTTATCGGAGTAATTGTTTCTTTATTCGTTATCGATTTATTCTCGCACGATTCGACATGCGATTTCTCAACGGAGCGCATTGCATCACTCACCTTTTTATCCACGTCATCCTCGTCCTTCATCTCAACATTTAAAATATTATCTGTCTTAGTTTGATTTTCGCTTTGAGCTTCAATCTTTGTTGCCAAGCTTCCCTCGAGTTTGTTTGAAATCTCCAAAGAGTCCATTGGACGTTTAGAAATCATGCTCTCAACATTGGTTTTATCGTTTTCCAACGCTCGAATTTCAGGATCGACAATCGCCGGCAGTTCCTTGTCTGCGGATGTAACTGTCACACTTTTATCGTTGTCTCTCTTCGAAGCGTGGCTTGCCTCGTCGGAATTCGCGCTCTCTACATTATCAGTCAAGGTGGGCCCGACCTCGTCGAGGATGCTAGTTAACTCATCGGCCGCGGTGTCAAGCAAGGAACCCACCTCACCTTCTAGCAGAGCGTCCTTCTGCTTGGCTATTTTCGACACAATTTTCTCTAAGAAAGAGCCTTTGCCCTTGGGTTTTCTTCTGGATAAATCGAGGATGATATCGTTGGCTGGCGAACACGCCTTAGTAATTGCAACTTTTGACGGTACCTTTCCGTCGGCGAAGGCATTCTCGACTTGCGCTTCATCAGGACAAGTAGTATTCTTGTCACCGTCCGCGGGAGAGTTATCGGTCGTGCTCGTCGCCGTAACGGCTTTATTCTCCGCCGATTCTTCTCCGTTCTTGGTGAGGACCGCAAGCTCGCTGAAAGCTGAGTCTACCGCGATCACGTTGCCCTCGCCGCTGCTCGGTTGTTGCGTGCTTCCGTTCCGCGCTATCCTATCCGGATTGTCCAAACTAGTCTGAACCGTGAGCACCTGCACGTTCTGCTGCGCCTCCACGGGGATATTCATGCCCTCCGTCAGAATACCGATGACGTTGTTCAAGGATCTCTTCCTTGACGACTTCTCGCGGCCCGCGCCCCTCGTCTTCTTGGGTCTCCCTACCTTCAGCTTGCTCGTGACGTTCACAGACGTTTCCAAAGAGTTTTCTTTGCCGCTGTCGATGGACAGATTGCTCGTCTCCGACTGCAAGTGACTCAAATTGATATTCACCGCTGTCGAATCTAAGCGATCGTCGGAATTTTTATCGCCCTTGCCTTCAGTTTCCTTCTTACGGTCTTTATCACTGACTTCCTCCTTCTCAGCTTCCTTTCCGCTTGACGAGGGATTTTCGCTGCTACTGTGTTCTTCGGACGCGCACAAGTTAGTCTCTTCATCTTCGTCAATCGATCTGTTGCGACTGCGACGTTTTCCCAGCGAGGATTTGCCCTTTCGAGAGCTATCGCTTGCGATTTCCAAGGAAGATTCGCCCTTGGCATCGCTCAACGATCCTCTCGTTTGTCTGCCGTGGTCGGTTTTGCCTTTCATATCCGGATTGTCAACCGCGGTCTCCTTCGTTTTCGCTGCTCTGTCTCTTTTGCCCTGTTGACTTTTTTCATTTTGTGCCACACTGGCAGTCGCGTTGCTAGTCAAATCCTTCTCTAGATTCGTTTTCGACATCTTGTCATCGCCCTTCTTCTCAACGTTTTTCCTGGATGATTTTCTAGTAGCTTCGATCTTCTCCTTCTTGTTCACGTCCTTCGATCCGTCCGATTCGTCATCGAGTTCCCGCGGACTTTTGTCGCTCACTTGAAGCGTTTTCGATCTTGGTGTGCATTGCCTCAGGCTGCGTTTCGAGTCATTCGCGTGTTCCAGCGTACCTAGGAGATCGTCCTTGTTGAACTGAAACATCCCTCGAGCCGAACGCAACAGTTTCTTCACCTCGAATGGCATGTCCGACAGTTTCGCGAAATCTTTGTCTACTGCTGTTTTCGAATTGCTTCGAGTTTCCTTCGTCACTTCTTCCTTCTTCGGTTTATTAGATTCTTTTTTGACAATTGCCTCTTTCTTTGATATTTCTTCTTTGTTATTTTCATCGCTATTAGAATTTACCGGTAAATTCTTCCTGCCTTTCGTTCTATCATCTTTTAACATCGCTACGTTACTTTTGGAAGCTTTATTTTCTTCAACTACATTAGTTTTCTTTCGTTTTGCCGTGTCTTTCGTCTCTTCCTTCCGTTTTCTTCCTCTCGTCGATTTCTGTTCCTTTTTGCTCTTTTCAGGAACGGCCTCAACGTCGGCCTCGATATTCCCCTCTTTCTCCTTTAAAACGCTCTTTGTGGGAATTCGAGATGCCTTTTGATCCTGTAGAGAACCTGACGATGTAACTGGTGACAAAATAGGCAGATCGTTCGTCACTTTATCGGAATAATCCTCGTTGGAGGAAACGATCTGTAAGACTGGTTCCAAAGTCGGCATCTTGTCGCTATCCGACGAGAGCCGAGTGACTCTTCGTGGCAGCTGAATCGCCATCTTTTTCAACTTCTGCGCTCTCAGCTTAGGCTTGATCAAGTCGGCAGTCTTGTATTTTCCGTCGTTCGTTTTCGCCGGCAAGCCTTTATTTGGATTGCGGGCGAACTTACCGTCCTGCGTTCGTAGCTGCGACTTTGCCTTGATAGAGGCGTTCAAGGACGCCACTGGGTCCACAGGACGCCTTCTCTTCAGCATACTTTGCGTCACTTTGCTTTTGTTTTTTATCGCAGAAATCGTCGATCTCTTACTATCGGAGCTGTCGTCGTCTTTATCAATCGCTCTCGTCTTTACGTTCTTTGGTGTATTCTTTGGGGAGGATGCCTCCTCGCCTTCGCTCTTCGTCTCGGGTGTAGCGCCGTTCTTGAACTTCGCGAACTTTCCCATCGATCTCGCCAGCTTGTTACCGTTTTTTCTTTGAAGTTGCGGGTTCTTCACGTTCCTCCTCTTGCCGAGAATTTTAGGTCGTCCGACGGCTCTCGGCCGGACAGCTCTGTCATTCTGATCCACGGCCTTCCCGGTCGTCCTGGACGAACCTTCATTCGTCTCTTTGGCATCCTTCTTAGCTTCGTTCTCGATTTCGGCGCTCTTGTTGACATCGCTGTCCGATCTCTTCTCGGTCTCGTGACATTTCCTCACGACACTCTCGATCACCGCGGCGATGTTGTCGCTACGACAGCGATTCCGCTGAATCGACTTGGCGTTCTTCAGCAGTTTGTTCCTCAGGGCGGCTTTGTTGCGTGAGATTCGGGACGAGTTGTCGCCGATTATGCAAGCCCTCGTTCTAGTCTGCACCTGTTTCAACAAAGTCCAAAGATGCCGCTAAAAGCTTTTGTGCTGACGAATTCAGATTCGTTATCATTGGGACAGAATTCTAAGCTGCTATCTCCAGGAAGTTAATGTAACATTTTCCTCATTTTTTATTTACTGTTTACTTTTGCATAAGGATTCAAAGTAGAAATATATAAAAAATGTTAAAGCAAAAAGAGCGGTATTTTTATCGGAAAGAAAAATAATAAAACGATGGCAGCATAAAAGTCGCCCTACCTGTGTGAACGATCATAGAAATATGTACCTCGACAAACGCGTATGTCAACTAATCGATGCCTCCGCTCGTGTGCGACGAGGCGCGCAAGGTAATAACGCTCTATCATTATTTCGACGAGTCTCGAATTTTTCGTGATTCTCCCTCGATTATTTGGCATATTCGTGTCACCCGGATCGACTGGCGGTGGTTTCGTTGCTCACGTAATTTATCTTGATAATATACAAAATTATGTCAAACTGTAACTACATTTCAATCGGTCTCGTTTATCATTTCACGTTTATTCTGATTTTTCTGCCCGTAGGGTATTTTAAGGAAATGCGCGAGTTTCTCGGATAATGAAAACTGAAATGTAATTAACGCTAATTGTAAACGGCGAATCGAGGAAGAATCGTTCTAAGCAGCTTTTCATTAAACAAGTTTAATTTGAATATTACGACACGTGTGATTTTCATCGAGATAACTCGGAAGAATAACATCTACTATTGTATTACCACGAAACCTTTATATAGACAGCCCATTAACGTTAGATATTACGCTGTCGTACGACATCCTAATTAAATCAGTCGGCTATTATAATCGCCCTTTATGATTCGAATATCGATCCAATTTTGATCGAGTGTATTATTGAGACAAAGTCATTGTTTTACGCTATTAAATTACTTACGTTACGAAGTCGACCCTGCGATCGCATCGCGTTGTCCTGCAGAACCTTCCTCGTAGCTCTTTTAGCCGGCAGATTGGCTAGCATTTTCTGGATACTCTCGCCTAAGAACAAATTCGAGCGGTCGTGAAGCTACATATATTCAAATATGCCGGCTCGCTAAATTCCCGTTTAATATCTAAGATAATTAAATCGTAAATTCGCATAAATTCCTCTAAGTTCCTTTTCCGGATAATGAGATTTAAAAATCGCAAACAAAGACCACATACACCGTGCATCGACACTTTCTGATTTGCAATTCATGTAAAATTATGTAAAAAGATAATCTCTGTATCAGAAGATAATCTACTTCGTAAAAAGCGCATCATTTTTTTATAATGTGCTTCTTACGTCTTCGACTCGTTTCCTGTATCTTATTTGTTCATGAACACAAAGCTGTTACACAAAGTGCGCGGAGATAAGGAGTGATATGGAAAAGCTGGAGCGTGGATCTCACGCGAAGCATTATATCGTGTTGAAAGCGAATTTCGTTCTTACGGTCGCTCGGGCGGACTCTAGGGCCGGTCGGTGCCTGTTTCTCCTTGGACCGCTCCGCGTTGACGATCCGCGGCTGCGTCTGCGAGTTCTGTATATTTCTCTTCATGCCGCGCTGACGCCGCCGACGGCTGCGGCTGCCGAACGGCCGCCACTTGCACTTCTTCTTGCCGCTGCCGGTGAGACCGAGCAGCCAGGCCTGATCGCCGCCGCACTCCAGCATGTGGCGATGCAGCTCGCCCATGCTCGGGCAGCTCTTGGCGCATTTGGTGCACACCATCTCCGTGAGGATGGCGTCGCGCACCCCTTCGGTGGGCGCGTCTCGTCCCGGCAGATACAGGTGATTGTAATGCTCGCGCTGGTCGCCGGCCAGGTCGAAGTGCGAGCACAGGACGCGCGGATGCGTGGAAGCCTTGTGATCCTCCATCTCCTTGAGCGTCACCTGCGCAGGAATATCGACGGGTCAGATCGCATCTCCGTGTAACATTTCGTTTCGTCTCTCGATTTATCTCGAATGTCGAACGCAGTGCGTATTCGATTCTTGTAAACCAGATTAACGCGCGACATAATGAAGATGTATTTATATCGGGGGGGGGAAAACCGAGGAATTCGACACAAAAATAAGTTATTTATCTACGTGCTACATTGTCGAGGGAAATTCCTCGGTTTTTTCCCCGACAATACAGCACATAGATAAATAACTTACTTATATGTCGCTAAAACGCGGTAATAAAGACGAATTTCATTCTGTGATTTAGTTTCATAGATTTTATTAGATAAATCATTCGCTTTATATGCAAAAAAAAAGGAGTGAAGAGGTCATTGTAGAGACAAAGTTGCGCGAGTGAGTCGGTGATTTGGAAAGCTCATTGCAAACGCTTACCATTCGGTTCGTATGTATCGCCCGAATGTCAAAGATCAAGTACGTTGCTTGATAAATTATCTAGACCGCGTCCGCACCAATTAAAATGCACCATTTGCAACACGAGAATAATATCTAAAATTATCTCAAAATCGTATGTAAAAGCTTGCATGTCTTTTATAATTTACGGTATTTTAATCTTTTGTCAGTCGCTTTAAAATTTATCACTTCCTTGAATAAAATCATAAAGTCTTACATTAAGTTCAATTAATACATTTTGAATATTATAATTGGACGATTAAACGTTTTGCTCTTATTCGCTTATAATAGTGAATTAGAAATCTTATCAAATATATTCATCAAATCGCTTAATAAAAGAACCATAAAAAATTTAATACCTCAAAATAATATCGGATCGATTATTGATGATTCGATTAGAGAAACAAAACTGAGAGAACAAGAGATAAATAAGGAACAACTGCGTTTGCCGAAAATAAAAGCGAAGATTTAAATGATTACAATTATCGACAATTATAATTTTTCTCGTGATGTTTCTTATCCACATTTCTTTTTAAACAAATATGAAGAAATTATAAAGAAGAGATGTATATATAAAAGAGCAATAATATATACTCACGTGTCTGGAACCGCAAGCGCCGCAGATGTAGATCCGCAATCGCGACCATTCGCCGCTCAGCTCAGCGTAAACGACCTTCTGAGCATTGGCGACCTCGCTGTCGCCCTTCTCGCACTTCCTCAGTCTCAAAAAGTCTGCGAATTCATTAGTGAATTCCGTGACAACCGTCGGGCTCGACGACGTTGCAGTTGCGGACGATTCGGTTGTCGTCTCCTTCTTGGTCTCGCTCGGGAGCGGTTCGCCAACGTCGCAGCGGACGACGTCGAGAGTCGTCGCACCCGCGTCGACCGCGCAGCCGGCATCAGCGGCGCTGTCCTGATTACTCGCTGCCGTCTCGACGACCGGCTCGATCCGTTCCTGATCGCTGAGAGGTAATACCTCGGTGGTCTCGCAGGATAGCAACGGGGTCTGATGCAGTCTGCTGATGGTGAGGCGCTCCTTAATCAGCTGCTGCTTCTTCCGCAGCGACAGCTGCGTGGAGATGTCGAACTTGCTGAGATCCTTGATCGAGCACGTCCACTGCTCCCTGCCGTCGTACTTGCGCGGGAAGTTGTACTTCTCGAAGGAGACCCGACGCGGCCGCGAGCCGCTGCTCATTTTGCCGGCCTTCCGGGCGTACTCGCTCGAGTTCTCGTACTCCTCGCTGGCCGGGTACTCCTTACTGTAAACCGGCGTCGCCGCGGTCAGGGAGATGTCGATGGGAAATTGGATCTGATTGACGCTGTGCTCGTAGTACGACTGCTGCGTCTGTTGCTGCGGCGATTTTGATTCCGTCGTCGCCATCGCCGTCGAGCTTGAGGTAGCAATCGATGACGCGCACGTCGACGATGGCTGACCGCTTGTCGTCTGCAGCTTGCCGTCCAGGTGGTGAAGCAGATTCTCGCGGATGTTGCAGCTCACATTGCTGTAGAAGGAACTGTCGAACTCGGGACTGGCCGGATTGTCGATGGGCTCTCGCGTCGCGATGAGTTTCGTCCGGTTACTGTCCATCCGTCGACTGTTGTCTTGATCCTCCGGTTCTTTCTCTTCGGATCTTCTCTCTCTGCCTGATAACATGTTAACCTTTTCGCGCAGATTTTGACCACAAAAGTCCTTGTAGGGCGGCGAACCTTCTTTGATCTTTTCCGACTGAAAAGAAAAAAGACGTACTTATCTAACAATGGATCACTGGTATTTTCACCGAGGAAAGAAAAATTTTTTGAGTCTAAATAAAAAAGTGACGGTATTCTCGTTGATATATCGATTTGTTACAATTATTTCTTTACTCTTCTTATTTAGATTTCTCCGTCCTTCAGAATATAATGCCACGACTCACTTATTACTCAGTTACCTTGAGATTTGTTTTTGTTTATAATTCTAGCTTCTCTACCACAGTGAAATAATACATTCCTCGATTTTAAATTTTTAAGTTTTTAAAAATTATAGATATAGATTTTGTAAAAAAAAAAAAAAAAAAATATCTTGATAACTAAAATAACTAAAATTAAAAAAAAATTAAATCGTTTTAAAAAATTGTTTAAAAATATGTATATTTTTAATAATAAAATAATATCAGTAAGTATTTAATAAATAAGCCATAAAAATGGAAAAAATGCAAGATTAACCAATTTTAAGAGATTTAATAATTTTTGACATCCAATAAATATCGGAAATATTAAAAAATATTTAAAGCGTTTACGTATATTCTATTCTAAATAATATGAAAGAGAATTTACATCGATTTTTCGCGACATTTACCTGAATCTGGCCGGATATCCTCTCGCCGTTTCCCCCGTGGGTCTCGCTCATGTGCGCCACCAGGGCTTCCCGGGTGAGATACCTCGTCAGACACTGAACGCACGCGTGATATTTATCCCCGTGACTACCGACCATATGTTGAAACAGCGCCTCCAGGGTATCGGCAGATTTCTCGGAGCAGTACTGGCAATTCTGGGAGGGTTTTCGGAGATTCCTCTCCGATCTCCTGCCACCGCCGAGCTGATGCGCTTTCTCCATGTGTCGCTGCCGCCGTGACATGGACAGGAACTTCCTGTCGCAGTAGAGACAGAGGAGTCTGACCGGCGGAGTGGTGCTGGTGGACGACGGTGGTTTTGACTTCTGCGCCGACGGAGGACTCGAGGATCCCGATGAGAGTCGCGATGTCACCGATTCGCTTGTCGTCTGACAATTTTGAAGCACGGACGCGACTTTGTCCAAGGGTAGACTGCAATGCAGGCCCGTCACGGACAACTCGTGAACGTTGATGCTCGAGTCTTTGGTCTCCTCCACCCTCGACTCGGTCGCGTCGGTCTTCTTCGGTTTCTTGCACTCTTCGGCCTTTTGCTGGTCCTCGTCGACCGCACGATAGACTTCGCTCAACAGATCGTCCAGCAGTTCACCGCACATCGCGCGCACCGCGGTGTTTTCCGAGGCCGCGTGTTCATCACGCGTCCGATTTCCTCTGCCGTCGTCGACATTCGCCCTCTCCTCGACCTGATGTTCACTCAGTCTGTCCATTATAATCGTGCTCAGCGTTCGACTTTCCTTGCTCTCCCGCGAAACGCTTCGGTCATCCTCGGATGATCCTTTCTCCTCAACATTCTCCAGACGTTCTTCCTCCGTCCTCGAGGGAGATTCCTTTGAATCTTGACTAATCCTGACCACCGAATCCTGCGGACTCTCTTCCGTCGTTCCCTTTGTACTCGAGCAGTCTGCAGTTTCTGAGGATTCGGCGCCCTCGGCATTTTCAGCTGTCGACGAGTCCTCTAATCGCGGCACAACGGCCGCCTCGATAGCACCCTCGGTTGAAGGCTCGCACTTGACTGCCATGTCAGTCGGGTCTCCATCCTCCTCCTCCTCCTCCTCTTCCTCTTCCTCCTCCTCGTCAACACCTTTTCTCTGCCTTTCCAGGTCCTCTGCGTCGTTCTTGTCCTCCTCCTCGTCATCCTTGATCACGCCGTTCAGCACCGTCATCACGTATTTCTCCAGAGTCTCCAGATTTTTCTCGACGCTATTCCGATCGTCCTCCTCCTTCTTCGGCGAGTCCGCGCTTCCGCTTGTCGCTCCATCCGGCACCTTCTTGCGCAAGTTGTTGATTACGTTGCTCAGCCGCGACCGCTTGTCCTGGGCGGTCTGCGCCGATGATCTGTAGGCATGACCGTAGCGTTCCTGTAGCTGTTGTTGCTGCTGACGGTCGGCGTTGCTCCCTGCCGCATTGGCGGAATGATCGACGCCCAGATCCTCGAGGCTCTGCGTCGACGCTACCATCCTATCGGACGACGACGTCGAGCCGGATGCCGAAGGGATGCCGGACAACTTCGCCGTGTGATAACCCTCGACCGTGTCGTCGTTCGGTGTCTCGCTACCAGCTGCGTCCGCCGAAGCCGCCTCTAAAAGAGACCCTCCTTGTAATCGTCTCGCTGTTTACGCGACCGCCTCCTTCCGTGCCCCGAAACTCTACCGTGAAACATCGGCGTGTCCTGTATTTACGATACGTTGAAAAATTGATTCGGGAACCGGGGAACTTGTTTTCCAAGTTTCTCAGGCTCCTCCGACAGATATCGCGTAATTTATTTTTGGATCGCGCCAAGATAATTGTTTAAAAACGGACGGCGTGCGCGCGGCGGGGACGATAAATCGTTGCCATTGAGAAACAAGCGAAGTACGACGGCTGTTTATTTATTTAGGGCTGGCGAAGTTTCACGTAATCTCATCGTGCAAATCTCTGTTCACCGGCGCTGCTTAATATTAATCTTAGTTTAAATGATTCCCCGCTTCGGTCGCATCTCGATAAAATGGGTTAGCTAACTCTTAATTATTAATTCTCCGTCTCTTTTGCAATCGCACCAGTGTAAAAATAAAAATTTATTTAACCTGAATTTATATTGCAACATTCTTTTTAGAATGAAAAAAATTAATAACAGAGTGAAATACATTATTAGTGTATGTAGTTAGCGTTAAATGACGTTAATAAAATCAAAGATTATTGTTGCAATATAATTACAATAAAAAACAGTAACAAATGTCATGGTACATTTTAACTCTTTGCGCTCTATAATTTAAAAAAATGAGTGAATAATAAATCCTCTGTTTTTAGTGGTTTTATTATTTAATGTTGTATGTAACATAATACCAGCAAATCTTCATAAATTATTCTTCATAAATTAAGATTTAAAAAATGTAATTTACAAATAGAAAAAAAAATTAGTTCAAAAATCGACAAGTTGCAAGTATAAAATAAATCTTACAAATCACAGATTACATTTCGATTCCTCACACTGAAACCTTCGCGCAGCCCTTCCAGTAGTTTCCATTGTTCGGAAAAAATATATATATTTATCGTTTGCAGGAAAAGAAATTTAAAAAACATTGATAAAAACCGAAGACAAACAGATACCATCCACCGCGAGAAAATCAGAAAGAGAGAAAGAGGGTAAAGGCTCTCCTCGGCTCTGTCTCTGCCGACACTTTTTTATCCGGAAGTCGGGGGAGAAGGGAGGCTGCGAGAATCGATAACCGTCCCTCTGCCACGTCGAAAGGGGTTACGGCTGTACGAGTAGCGTGTGCGCTCCGAAAGGGAGAGAAAGATGGACGGATATACCCGCGCGCATACACACACACACACACCCCTTGAATGTGTGTTTGTGTGTATATGTGCGATACGCGCGCAGACATACACCGCAGCCCCTGACAACAGCCCCGAGGTGGTAAAAACCGGCCGGCTTAGCAATACCCGCGACAATCCCTTTCGACCATCCGGTTCGTTTTGCGAAAAGCGTTGACAACAATGGTAATTAATGGTTTGCCTATCGCGGGCTATTAACGGTACCGATATATAACCGCTCCTCCCCTCTCCCTCCCCCTCTCTTCTCCCCCGCCCATTTTACGCGATATCGATTTATTTCTCGTCCGTCTCTTCTGAGCTTTCCCTCCTCGCGTTTTATACGGTTCCGTGCGACGTGATAGTATATAGATCCGTTGGGACTTTATCATCGTTAGAGAATTGCGAAAGAACCGATCCCGCCAGGAATGTGCAAATTCCAAGGGAGTTCTGAGAATCTCCGGGAGTTTGTTCGAAGTGCCACAAAGTCGCTGTCAATAAAGAAAAAAAAAAAAAAGAGTTACATTTTCGTAATGAATAATATTACCCCTCCTATTGTCAGGGGGAAAGTAATACGATTATCCTACGGCAATTTATCTCTCCATCGTATTTTAATCTCTAAAGTGAGTGGGTAATTTTCGCCATTTACTTCACACGTCTATATGTAGGTAATACGCGAGGCCATGAGGTATTTAATATATTAAGCAGAAACAGTGATCCAAGATAATTACGCCATTATCCTTAATAATAAAAGAGCTAGAAAAAACTAGGCACGAAAACGTGTCATATGTAATAATCAGTAAAAAAAAAAAATAATAATAATTTACCAATGGATTATTCATCACGTATCCAGTTAAAGTCAAATACATCTCGCCGTTTCTCCTTATTTACATTTTCTCGTCGGTATGAAAATTTCTCCATCTCCTCGTAGAATACTTTCCTCGGAAAATTGCATCAGACATAATTTCCGAGGAAATTCTCCTCGTCCGGGGGAATAATTTCAGGAGTAATTTCTAGAAATAATCCCAAGAAAATTTTCTGCGGAATTTTTTTCCTTCCAGAGAGGGAAAGGCCGTCGGGAAAAATTCTGTGGAAAACGTTCCTGCTCGCGGAGACATTTTTCCCCGCATCGAACACCTCCGTAGCTCGAGATAAGGAAAAGACGTAGCATTCCAATATGCCGATAAGTATATCAATGATCCTGAAAGAAACTCGGAGAATTCGGAGCATCGAAGATTGCGGCCACGCGATTTACCTCGCGATTCACAAAGCCCGTTTTGAGTTTGATAAGTATGGATCGCCGCGAATCATATACGAATCCGAACTCGCCGCGGACACGTCCGTTTTCATCACGGGATTCCGCGTGTCTTCTAATCGAGAGATCGGCGTCGGTCGCGACGCGGCGCGTCGCTCGAGGTGTTCGTCGCCGCGCGAGATTCGTCGGGCGCGGCGCGGCCCGATAATTAGTTATAGTCGCGGGCGCGTCTACGTCGCCGCAGCCGCCAACGGGCTCACAGCTCGATTACGATCTCGACCAGCGTGACTACTTTCAAAATCCCGCGTGCGTTTTGTATACACAGCCGCGCGCCGCGCGGGCCCGTGCATGGATGTGACGGAGGCCGTCGCGGCCGCGTTGCGTTGCGCAACGCGACAACGGAGCGCCGTGAGCGCGATGTGCCACGCCACAGCCGCGAGCGAGCGAGCCGCGCGCCTCGCGACGCGACGCGACGCGACGCCGCGAGGTTCGCGGCGCGAGGATACGCCGTATCTATACGTCCGTGTGCGTACGCGTATGTACACGCACGAGACCGACCACGGCCGCAACGCCGTTTACTCACTGCCACGCCAAAGGTGATTAGGTAATAATAAGGATAATGAGGTTGAAATTAACGGGTTTTAGCGTATCTACATCGTTTTGATTAGGAAAACGAGTTCTTGCGACGCGTAAAGGAACGAAAGAAGTCGAGCTGTGCGTGCAATTCCCGAAGCACAATCGCTCGAGGATATAGCGTGACTCGACGAATACGCATTGCAATAAAAAAAATCGTTCGGCATCGTGTAAATGCAATTTATTTGTGTTTCTTTTTTTGTTTTTTTTTTTTTCTAAATAAAATCTGTTAAAAATTTTTTTTGCCACAAAAAACTACATTGTTGTTTACAATTTTGATATAATTGAATTTATATTCAATCTCCTTCTCTCTCTCTTTCTCTCTCATTGTCTCTGAGACTTTGCGGAAAAGGAGGGGTTCTTGGACATACGTCCTACCGCTTCGCGGATGCAGATGTAAACGTCATACCTGCCTCGTCGGAGCCTTGAAAACAATCATTACGCCATCGTCATCCGACAGTTCGCGTTTACGGCCGTGTGCACGGGGATCGACGATTGAATCGCGAATCTTATGATGCGAACCCGGCTCACTTTTCTTCGATCGATAATTAACATAAAAGTAAACGCGCAAGGTTTCGTTCCGCCACTTCTGCCTATATATATTACGTTAATTCAACTCGCAGCGTTTAAATATCCCTCGATCGGGCCAGCCTAAGACCGTTCAAGAAAAAAAATTCGGAACCTCGCATGAAATGCGAAACGAGTGGAGATATGACACTCCGCGTATTAGAAGAAGAATTCATCATTATCTGTTGTTGACTCGACGCGATCCTTAAACTAATGAGCGAGCGAGCGAGCTGCTCTCTCGCGCCTGTTTTCTCGCCGCGGAAAGCAGGCTCCTCGCGATTTAAATAGCTATTAACGTGTCGTCATGAATTAACATTTATCCCATTTCTATACCCACATCAGCTGTGTTGTTTATCACCGTACGTTGTTCCGCTCTTACGCGAACCGCGTACATTTTTAACCGTGACTCTGGGAAGGCAGAGATAAAGTGCTGAGAAAAGTTACGCGGACTCACCTCTGCTGGGTGCCGGTGGGGCCCTTTTCGGGGTGTCGTCGGCAGAGGGTGTTCTTTCCCTCATGCTTGCCCGTTGAATGCCTTAGCATCATCATTTAGTTCTGAAACACGAAATAGGACAAAACACGCGTAAATCAACGACGTCACAGAAAGTGTCAGTAATCGTAGTTTATTATTAATGACGACGAATGGATCAACGAGTAAAAACAATCGAGATCGTGGGGCAAAAGCAATTAAGCCAACAAATGATACTTTTACATAATTTTCGGGAGTGAGAGAAAGATGAGAAAAGGGAGAAAAATGGAACTCAAGGTCTGTCAAGGAAGGTATCTCAAGGAGTCTAATTTTTCCTACTTAATACCGTATTTTCTTACGTCTGTCTTCGTTGATCACGCAGAGGCGAGTTCAACTTTCCATTTGTTCGCTTAATAAATAGAATACGAGGCAAAAAGTGATATGAATAATTCTACTGACTCGATGGCGATTAATCAATCGCGATTGGCAAAATACGCATTTTAATCGCTCGAAGAAATCGTGGCCTTGGGGCGTCAGTTAGTCACGCGGAAGTTCCGATACTCGCACCAGACACGCGAGAGCCCAAGATTTGGGCGAAAATCGGCAAGAGAGAATATGATAGGAAGGGGAGAAAGTGAGAAGAAAGAAGAAAGACGAGGACGATGGAGAAAGGTGTTTACCTTCGCCGAGGGCCGAGCCAACGTCGACCTCGGAGGCAGCGCATCTCCGCATCGTCCGTCCCGGTCAAGAAGAAAATCTTTTCAAGCAACAATGGAATGAAAACATGGAATAGAACGTTTCTCACCTATTCTCACTGCAAATACCTTTTATCTCGCACGATATCAAAAGAAAGAACAAAACAGAAAAAAAAACAGGAACAGAAAAAGAAGAAAAAAATAATCGCAAAAACGGCATCTTTACACTGTCCATTGTCAAACATTCCTCTTTCTTTCACCCGTAGAAACAAACTCAACATTAAATTATTTCTTAAACATCTTATAATATTAAATTATTTCTTAAACATCTTATTATAATATCCGCAGGCATTCATGAAGTAATAATTACTCCCATAAAGCCTTCTCTTCTTGCAACTTTTAAGAGTTAAAAAGCCTTGTAGACTTTTAAAGCAGCCGCCTCGGCCGTCGCATTACGTAACTCAAGAGGAAAAATAGGAAATCGTGAGAATACGTTACTTACTTAAGGGCTGTGAAAAAAGGAATTTTTAATGATGGCAAGCGCACGGATATTGTCTCGCGCTCTCGCTTCCACAATTCCGGCGAAGGAGACCGCAAAGTCGAGGAAATGTAATACCTGCTATACGGAGATCTATCGTGCGATCGTGTGGACTTCCAGGATTAAGCGATAAACATTTAAGTGGGAGGCGAGGCGCGACGCCGAAGAAGGGAAAAACGCCGGCAGAACGGAAACCGCGCGGTGCGACAGAGAGAAAATAGGTGGAGGAGAGGAGAGAGATCGGAGCCGTGGGGAGAGCGCCCCGCTGTCCTGGGTGGAACTTAAAATATCGAGCGTCACGCACATCGACGCTGGCGCCGGAAACACGGGAAACGCGGCGTCGCGACGCGACCCGCCACGTCGGCTTGACGCTCGTCGCCGTCGTCGTCGTCGTCGTCGTCGTCAGGGAGAACCTGGAAATAGAACTCGGACGCCACTATAGGCGCGAGAGGCGGGCACCGCCTCTACTCGAGGCCCCATGGGAGTCGGTTGGAATTTTCAACAGGTAAAAAAGTGGAAATTCCGCCGCCGATCGCGAGAACTCGTCGCCGGGGCACGGCGGGGCGTGGAAATATCTAAACGATCCGGAGGATCACCGGCGACGTTAATTTCGAGTGCATAGGATGCATCGGTTGATATAACGCGATAACAGAGACGATTGTACGCGATGTGTTCTTGGGGCGCACGAAGGCTGCCGAAGAATATCTATCTGCAGGGATGAGGCAATAAGGAGCGATTTCTCTTGGATATGTCACTTCGTCCTGGTCCCTCGTATATAATGAATCGATATTTTCGGAAGGTTGCACCACGCTATTAATCTCATTGTACATATAGTAAAGAAATCGATGCTTTTCAGGCGCCGCCGCGAAGGAATTCGACGTCTCCAGCGAAAGCAGCCGTGAGGATTAATAATACTTCAAGCGAGGATGGAGATAGCAGCAGCGTCGGTGCCTCCTATTGATATCTTATACATCTATAAATATTACGTTATTGTAGCTAAACGCGAGACGAGATTAGATCTAAGACAGCTAATACACTCTACAATTTGCTTTAATTTTAACAGGAGAGTTATAACGTGAGTACCTCCTCCTTACTTGAGCGAGTATAATTCCGTGACAATCAACCCTTTAATTAAATAGCGCGCGCGCGCTACTATCATATATATAAACGTTAACCAAATTCATTAAATGTTATATTAATGAGCCACAATTTCGTCCCCTTACTAATTTATCCGTATTAAATTCCACAGAACATTCAAGAGCACTGAAAGTCACTTAAGTGTCTAGGAAATCCGCTGTCAAAATATTTTTCATCGTACCGTGTCGGCGAGTTCGAATCAACAACCAAATATCTGATAAATCATCGTCCCGACTTCTCATCGTTCGCGGAATGCGGAAAAGCGACATTTCCTGATGGAAAAGTCCGCGCGTATGCGACTTTTATCCTTCTCTCGGCTCCTTTTTCCTCTTTCCACATTCAGAAAATCCGATGCCGGTCGACGGTTTTTGCCGCGGATAAAAACAATAAAGAGATACGAGTTTCCATGGCGCGAGCAATTTTTTCCCGTATAATCGCGGTATTCCGGTTAATGTCTTATTCGTTGGATCTTTAATTATCGAATATGTCCCCCACGATTGAATGCCATTACGACGACAAGTTGACGTGAGTGGCTCTCTTCGTGCGCGCGATAGAAAAAAAATCATATTAGCTTATCGACCGATGATTATCGCCGAGATAGATACATTTTGAATTATTAAAGCAGCGGTAAAATAAAAATATTTATAATTGACCATCGCGTATTATAATCAACCGGCGTGCGCGACACGTTTTCCATATTTATAATATACCGAATATATATTTATAAGTATCGAACATTAAAGCCGTCGAGATTATGATTTAACGTCTGCTTCGAACGAGCATCTCCTTTTAATAACGTATAAAGCTCTTGTCAGATTTTATATTAAATTTGCGAAAAAGCGATCGAACGCCTGCAGGGGTCGCCCGCGTTACAGGAAACTTATATATCGATTATTATTCGAGGAATAAAGAAGCTGCTGAGAAAATATTGACAATCCACGGAGATAAAATTATCACGGCGTTAATTTAATTTCGTTGAATTATCAATCGGGCTCGCGCACTTAATCGCAGATTATTTCGGGCCCGCGTTACAGTCGCTATCTATACGCCGGTGATAACAATGTTGTTGGATTGCATTCGTGTATTCTCTCGATTACGGGCACTAAACACAAAGTGCAATTAATTCTTTCACGTGTGTGTATATATATATATATATATATATATGCGGTATTTTAAGCCGCCGTTTTATGAGTGTCGACACACAAAATAAACGGGGGATAAATCGTTAATCAGAAATTTAATACACACGCACTAATTTCTCTCTGTACTACGCTACGCGAGCATTAAACAATAATTTCGCAATGTGTATTAAGTATTAATACGGTATTAATTTATTACTAACGTGCAGCACGATAATTTCACGTAAATTAGTTGAGTGCATTGTCGCGTTTTATTGTTCCAACTGCCAATAAGCGATTTCACAGGCGCCTCCCGCGCGGCTCTCTCTTTAAAGTCCTTTTTTCTTCGCCTCTCTTTCTCTCCTTTCTCTCCGCGTGAGATCTCCTTCAAGCTCGGGAGCTTTCGAAAGCTCGGCGCGCGAATCGTCGGTCAGAATATTGCCAATTACCAGTCCTAACGAGGGGCGCGGAAATTGATAAATTAATTCCCGATTTAAGTTAACGCTAATTACCCCGATCTTTTATCTGCGAACGGGAGTCTGCGAACGTCTGCATGTTCTCTTTTTTTTTTCTTTTTACCTCGGCCCTTAACTCGCAGAGATGCACGCCCCGAAGGACGTAATAAATCTCGGCAAAACTGAAACCCTATTTAGGAAAGTTCGGAAGAGCCATAACTTTCTTGCGCGCCTTCCTTATGGGTTTTCCCGATTCTTCCCAACTATCGCTCTCCCGGCGCTCCTTCCATCTCCCCCTCCCCCCGCCCGCCTCACCCCCCCCCTCCCGGCTACGAACATCGATCGACCGTATTTCCATGGCAATGTAAACGTAATCCAAGCGTGCATAATTAATACTGCTTGCTCTAATGTTGTAGAGAGCCCGTATACTTGTTGATACGTCCATTTACGTCGCGTTTTCTTAATCATCCATCGAAACATATAATTTATATCGGACAGTTGTCGGCTATGTCCGATATAAATATACGGGGCTGTTTCCCAAATCGGCTCGCCAAATCTGTGTTTACCTTGACCCGACCGTTACTCCCAATACAATGGAAAAGGTCCCTCTTTCCCGAGGACGGGTAACGGCGAGAAATATTTTTCACGATAAACGTGCGTTAAGGAAACGCACAGTGTGTTCACGGTATACAAATTGACCGCGGCACGACGAGGCGACAATAGCACCGCAAATTATATGTCTGCCTCTATGCAATGAATAATGGTTCGCATTTGTTATTCAAAAAATCACCGTCTACAACTACGAACTCATCGAGCGACACGTTGATGAAGACACGTGCATTCGGGAAGTATAGCAGGTTGTAGAATCTTGATGCGCTGCACGATTAAATCTGCCGTTTGGAAATCAGCGGAAAATAAAAAGATATCTCATGCACGGAAAGAACAATTTTGTGCCAAGGGATCTAAAAATTCGGCTGGGTCACAGATCTGAAAATAATTTTGCATAGGAAATTTAAACTGGTTGCTATAGAATATCAAAACGTTTCGTCGCAGCAATGCTCATCATTTTTGATAGCTTCCAATAAAATTATTTTCAGCTCCGTAATATCGTTGTTCTTTCCATTCTAAATCAAGAATAAAGCATGTCAATTGACGCAAACTTAGCACATCTGCAGTTTTCAACGGATTAAAAAAATTCTCGAACACAATTCTCGTCCGTAGAGTTCATTCACGCCCTTCTGTGCTTCTCGTAACCTTTCTTTCGTGTCTCTGCTTGCGTTCCAATGGCTAAAGAGGCGTAAAGCAGAAACGTATTTATATATCTGTCGCGATTTTTCCGTCAAATCGGCGAAAACGCCGCGGCTGCACGCGCTTGCGACCGAGGCGAAATCGCTTGCTGTTAGCCGCGCTAATAGCGAAACGGTCTCGCGGTAGCAAACATCGCCTCGGCGGCGGCCGCGCGCACGAGTCCAGTTGACCTACTTGCAACGGCGACGTCGACGTCGACGTCGTCGGCATCGCGCCTCTCCATCGTCGACGCCTAACAGAGAGATCCACGCCGCGCGCGGCGGCGCGGCCGACACACGAGCGGGAGCTAGGCTGTCGCTAGCTCGCACTTCAATCCCGAACGTCATTCCGATGTTACGTGTGACGTCACAAACCGGCGCGTATCGCGCGCTTAGATCTTCTCGCGGCACACGCGAAACGCTTTCGAAAAGCTCGCTAAAATCGATACCGCGCGCGCAGTTCCGCGCGATCGCGGGGAGGAGGAATTTACGTAACGTTTCACAAATCGACTACAAGCCGCCGCTCCCGCCGTCAAGAAGAAACGAAACCCGCGCGGTGTTTTGCGGGCAGACCGAAACTTCATAAGCCGGAACTTCTTGCAGCCTCCGTCCGAATGTAACGCATCATGTATAACGACTTCTTGCGCCCGAATTCCGCATTAATTCATCCCATTAGCCTGCGGGGAATATATTTGCATCTTCCATGTAACATTTCCGTACGGCGCTTCACATTTCATTTCCCAATAACGAATTATAATACCGTCCGCGCTTATGATACAATTATAATAGGCCAATAATCATAATTTCTTGCATCACATATTTATAGTGTAACTCCGAAATGCCGAGCTATATCTGATTCCGAATCCCTTTCGCGACGTGAGAATATTTGATGTCAGCGTATAATGAGATTAAATTCAACACTCATATACCTATCTGCGTTAAAACGAGGCGCGTATCGCTTTTCATACATAATTATATTATGCCGCGCGTGCATACAACACATTTTCTTTTATATATATATATATACAGCGTAAAAAGGATCATGATAAAATGCCAGGATATCGCATCAAGGTTCAATGAAATTATATCAAGGGTTCCCTTCCTTCTCGAATTCCTCGTTTTCACAAAGATCAAGTGAAACGTTATTTACTGCGCGTAATTAAAGAAGCCGAACGCGCACGTCGATAATCTGCCGCGCGTCGGAGTACAGTAGCGTCGTCGTGGAGGGAAAAAAAGATTTTCAGGCTGAATTCGATTCGCCGGCGCGCGCGGAGCCTACATTTTTTTTTCTTCTTCACTTCCAACAACGAGACGGGCTTTGAGAAGCCATGCTCGGCCCCGGCGAGATTGGTTTACCGTCCCTCGTAATAACGTCGTGTGTAACGTGTGAAACACTGTTGACGAGAGCTACGTGGACTCACGTATAATATAACGAGCGCGCGCGTCGTCGCGTGCGTCCCGATTCGCTTTTTAACCCTCTTATTACGCTTGGCGATACGTCGCGTTGCACCGAGGCGGAATCCACGCCGCGCGCGCGAAAAATGGCTCGTTTGTACCAACAAGATGTGTATGGCTGAATGAATTTCGGTGAAATCAAACAGAATTTCTGGTTACAATAAGAGGATTCGATATTGTATCATTATAGAACGTTTGACAGACTTTACTACACGGATTTGATTAATATTTTCTAGGATCTACAAAATAATTTTGTTCAAAAGTCAAACTGATTGCTAGAATATCAAAACTTTTTACAGCAATGCTTATTATTCTTGAGTTTTCGACCAAATATTTTGATGATGCTATAACAAAAATTATTTTCAGATTTTTTTTTATCTTCCAGCAAAACCATTCTTTCCGTGTATAAGAAATTTAGTCACACAACAAAAGAAATTTTGGTACATTTAACATGAAAGAATTGTTCGATCAACAAAAACTTGTATATTTAACAAGAAAAATGATTCGATCGAACAAGAAATTCTGGTAGATTTAACAAGAAAAAATTAATCATATTCGTCTGATTCGGTGAATCCTACAAGAATTTTCGTCGATTTTCAAACAGACATACTAGTTGACTCTAACCGATTTCCTATTAATGCAATCAGATTCTTTTTTCAGCGCGTATATAGCAGTTTATGACGACACTGCGCACGTCTCACCCAAACGGTCCAAGATAACGCTCAATTATAACTCGCTGAATTATAATTCCTTGAGCCCGCGGTTGCTAAGCACGATTGTGAAGCGAGTAATAACGAGCCGCGTCACGCGACACTCGGGTGAAAATGAAAATACGGCGCGCCGGATATATATCGATTGATTTCTTGAAAAGTGTTGTCGCCGAAGATTAATAACTTGAGGACAGATACGCGAGATATGGTGCAGTTTAACGATTGCGAAATCGTCTCCGTACGGCTTAATCCGCTACTGCGTTTCAGTACAGGGGGGGGGGGTGATCGAACGCGTTCACGAGGATTAGGAATTGGAAGACGGTAAGACGGGATAGTATAACATGATTAACACGAGCGATTTACGAAAGCGTATAAATGAGTCACGGAACAACGTCGCGCGATCGAATAATTAAAGGGATTATCACGGGGAAAGGAATTCAAGCTCGCCGGACTGCTCGATAATTGAGTTATCGATCCGCCTTATGAAAATTCGACGAAGCGAGATTAGTCCTCATTTCGAACGTCTCTCTCTCTCTCGAGAGAGACGTTTTCATTTGGACGGGAAGAACGGCGGCACGATTGCGATGTTATTTATTTCACTCACCACGCGTCCCGCGATCGGCTTTCCACAGCCGAACTGTGGTGTAGTTTTTTATCTTGGAAACGATCTTAATTATCGCGAACAATGACGAGCGTCGCTCGATGTCCGAGTTACGTTAGGAAGTTCGCGAGGCTAATGGCGTTATAATGGCCTTCTCGGCCACTCGCGTCGTTCTGCATGGTTATATTCTAATCAAACCGGATCGTATCGATAAGCCAGCCCGCACCAGGGGGAGGCGTACGACGAAATGCCGATTGGGAAGAGGAGGCCCGAAGGCGGAAAAGCCGGCGGCGGCGGCGGCGGCAAAGGCGGCTTCGCGACGGCGAACGAACCACCATGTTAGCGTCGACTCGACTCGGGGGGTCAGGCTCGTCCTACTGCGCAGTAACGCCATCGAAAAGCTTTACTCCACTTTTGCCGACGAAAACCCACCGCTGGTGGTGTCCCTTCATTAGCGCGTTCGGTACAGAACCGTCCGGCTTCTGCCGTTAAATTTCGGGAGACCCGAGAGCCCGCGGGAGAAGGGAAAAAAGAGGAGAGCCGTTTCAGCAGCAACACTACGCGCACATTGCGACGACGACGACGACAGCGGAGGGGTGGGAGGGATCCGTGTTTGTTTGGACGAAATTGTGGTAAATGAGTCAGTAGGGTAAAACTTGAAATCGATAGAGAGAAGCCTGAACTGAGCCTGAAGACTGTTCTCGCGAGCTGGGTTCTCGGTCTAGAATCACCCCGACGTTATCTCGTCAAGATAACAACGTCGCTCTTTCTCGTTCTATCTCTCTCTCCCCTCCCTCGCGTCCCTTTTCCTTTTGTGGAAGTTCAAGTTTCGTCACTTCTTCGATTTTCTTTCCTTCGAAAGTAAAGAGATACACACACACACACACATACACACGAGCGGCCGCGCTCGCGTTGCGCATTTACAACAACACGATCAATCGTACGTCTCTCTCTCTCTCTCTCTCTCGCTCTCCTTCGTGACGGCGTGCGCTCGCCCCGGATCGCCGCGTTTTCTTCTTCCGCGCGCGGAGCAACTGTTACGCGACACACTTACGTGCCACCGCGGACTCGGTGGCGACGGGAGCCGAAAATTCTCCCGTCCACCGGCGGCTCTAGGCGCGATTCCATCGCGGCCGAGACGCGTTTCGGGCATTTTTCTCGTGGCGAGGCACGCCGCGCGGCTTCGACGACGGCTTCGGATTTCGAGGAGGTGGCCGTGGCGTACGGAAAGAGAGCGAGAGGTGGAGAGGGAGAGAAAGAAAGAAAGAAAGAAAGAAAGAAAGAAAACGATCGCGCGGCCACACGAGAGGATTCAGAGGATTCCTCTTGACGGGGAACGAAACGGGGCTTTTCCAAAATCAATACCTCCGGCGCGGAATTTCCTCCTCTGAAACGCCGCTTCGTCGCGTGCATCTAACCGAGGGGGAGAGGGGGAGGGGGGAAATTCGTCCCCCCCGCTCGGACGGGATTGACGGGAACCTCTGAAACGGGACTTTTGCGGCGCGCCGCTCGCGTTTCCTTCCGAGCGCGAGCGTTCCGTTTCGTTCGCGCGTCCGTCCGTCGGGGCCCGCGGGAAGCGTCCACGCCGCGGCGGTCACGTACGCCCGACGGAATCGATAGATAAAGAGCGCGGCGCCGCGCGGATTTCCCCGCGGTTGTTGTGGAGATTCGTTTCGCCGAACTGCAGCAAGATGATAAAACGACATTTTCCCTCGCACCGCGTTGTTTTTCCGCGTTCGCGGGAGAGCGCCATGGCGACACACACATGCACGCACGCACGCACGCACGCACGCACGCACGCACGCACACATACATACATGCATACACACGACGGGCGATCGGAGGAGCGGGCGACGGCGGGTTTACGGGCGTTAATGCACGCGCCGCGAGGAGGAAGCGGAGCGATAGTCACGTTCGCGGCCAGAAATGCAGCGGAGAAATTATTATTCCACTGCACACGAGCGTTAGGTATATCTCGCGCGGTCGGTGTGCACGAGGGGCGAGACGGGGGGGGGGAGAGGGTGGGAAAGGAGAAGCGGTGCGAGCGCGCGGATCTCGAGATCCGCGAATAATCCGGGAGGGCGAGGAGAGGAAAAAGAAAACAAGTAAAGCGCGGGAGAGAGGCGGGGGCCCGAGACGGAGATCCCCCGTTGCGACCTCTGAAAATTTCGAGACGCGCGACGACCATCGCGGACCAGCGCTCTCCGCTCCGAGCGCTCGGCGGCGCCGTCGGCTCCGTAGTCGAGAGGGACTCGGACTTCCCGACGGTAAAACCGGGGAGCCGTTCAGGCGGCGGACTGTGTGCAGATATATACCAAGCAAATATACAAAATACTCACAGCATCTCGCGGGCGGTGGCATCGTCGACGAGGCGCATCGCGACGGCGACGTGCAACGGCGGCTCCGGCGAGGCAGCACGGCGGTAACGGCAGCAGCGGCGCGGCAGCAGTCACGGTCACAGCGGTCGGCACAGCTCCGGCGTACAGCCACGGCGACGACGGCAGCGGGGCACGGCACTACGGCGGCAGCAACGCACATGTCACTTGTCACCGGCGACGGACGGGGCGCCGTTTTACGGCGGCGCCGAGGTGCTCCAGGAGGCGCGGCTCGTGGCGGGTCTGGCGGCGCGGCAACACACACACGGGAACACGACACGACACGACGCGGTGCGGCGCAGCGCGGCGCGACCCGACGGCCGTCGACGAGAGAACCGACGCGGGACAGAGGAGAGAAGGCGCGAGAGCGTGAGGGGGAGAGAGAGAGATAGAGGGACGGAGAGAGGGGAGAGAGAGGGAGAGAGAACGAGCGAGCACGATGGGGGAGAGACAGGGAGAGCGCGATAGGTAGGAGGGAGAAATAAAAGCGCACGTCCGCCGTACGACGGGTTTCCTACTTCCGGCCGTCCGGTTTCCTTCTCTCGGTCTCTACCGCGGCACACACGCGCACACACACTGTCCGCGCACGGTCGATGCGGTGCGGCGGCGGAACGTGATCCTCGTAACACGTCCGCGCCCGCCGAAAACTCTCTTGACTCTCCTCGGCGCGGCGCGACACGACCGAAGCGGGCCGATGGGCGGCGCAGGGAGAAGGAAGGAGAGAGAGAGAGAGGACTAGACGGGGACAGAGGGAAGGAGAGAGAGAGAGCGGCGAGTGCGAGCGCGCTTTGGCTCTCCCTCGTACGCTTGCGATCGCGCGTAGGTCCTGCGAACCGACACGATGCAACCGAGATCCCTGACTGAGCAGCCGTCGCCCGTGGAGCCTTGCCCCGCGAGACGCCAGTGTCGCCAACCGTCGTAGGCGCGCCGACCTAAAGTCCCCGGCCGCAGGGATTCTCATCCTCTTTTGCAGAGCGCAGCTCTTTTCTCTCCCGCTCATCTATAATTACTTTTACGCATTTATTATCAACATTCAATGATGAGATTTGCGACAATTAAAATGAATTCTCGGGCTTGCTCGAATATGTTATATCGTTGTACAAGAAAAAGATTTGTAATAATAAAAATAGATGTATTCTCACTTATTTATATCTCCTTCGCCTTACTTAATTTCCCCTTTGATTTTGTCCAAATGTATATATTATTATATTTTATAAGGATAAGATTAAAAGATTGTGTGTAAATAAATGTAGACATTTCTATGCGACAATACGCGTATTTTTCCAGTCATTAAATGATAAAAATTTAGAATTTTATTCTATATGGTTTTTTTTTAAATATGAAATATGACAGAAAGCAGATACATTACAGAATTAGATTCTTGTAACTAAATTTACTAAATAATAAAATGATATACGTATACTTTTTTCTACATTTGTATTTGTCGAGATATTTATAAACTTGGAAAATAACAGTAATATCCAACCGCGTGCAAAAAGAAGCTGTTTTTAAAATTTAATTCGTCGTAAAATCGGTAAAATCTATGGACAAAAAAAAATACATGCATTTGGAATATATTCTGTGCACATGATGCTGCAACTTATATAGAAACTGTATATAATTGTCCTATTGAATAATTAAACGACTAAAAATAAAGGCTATTAATAAAGGCTATTAAACGGCTAATAATAAAGGCTATTGCAACTTGCAATCCTATTTTCCATTCAATTTCATTTGAAAAAAAAAAAAAAAAAGAAAATGCTTTAACATTTTAACTGTCATATATTATTCATACTTGCATGATATATAAAGCCTGCGAATGTTTCGTCATTTATTTGTGGATGACAGTTTTACGTAATTAAAAATAATTTTACTATAAGATATTTAAGATATTAAAAAAAACAATACTACAGTACTAAAATAATTACTAAATTTATTAAGCTTTCGACTCAACGCTGAAATCAGCTGATTGACAAAGTAATTGGTGATGACATACTTATTAAGTAATATTTGGAAAGTAATACTTATTAATTAAGTAGTACCAAGTATTACTTTTTTTTTCTACGAAATTTTCATTATTATAATGTATTCTATGAAAATTAAGAGTTGACTGTTCTATATGAAAGGTTTAATTAATTATAATGAATACAGTTAGAACATCATACAATTAAGAATTTTGCAAGTCTATCGATTGAATTAATCGCCGATTAAGTCGTCCGTTGGAATTTGATCGAAGTTACTCTAATTACATTTCGCGATTTCGCAAAAACGTCCCGGACGCGCGCACGTCGCCGCGATGAGAACCGCCGCGAGTCTCGAAGTTGTCCCATTCGATTCCTCGTCCGCCGACAGGTCGCGCGTCGGCCATTCGTCCGCCGGGCGAGCCGCCAGCCAATCGGCGTGTCGCGTGCGGAACTCGTGTCGTCGCGTTCCGCGGAATGTCTCCGCGCCGCGTTTTCGCCCGTCCGCCCGCGCGCTCCGCCGCGCGGAAACCGAGCCGCGCGGAAGCGAGGCGCGTCGTCGCGAGTGAGTGAGTCGCCGGCGTTCGCGGGATCCCGTCCGTCTCCCGGGATCGTCTCGCCTCGCGATCGCGATCCGCACCTATGCGAACGACGCGGTGCCGCGTCGTCGCGCCGCCGCCGCTGCCGCCGCCGTCGCCACCGCCGCCGCCGCCGCTGTCGCATTCCGCGAGTACCACGGCTGCGTGGAGCCGCTGCCGCCGTCGGCAGTCACCGTTTGCACGCGCGTCGCGACGCACCGTCGCCATTTCGCCGACCGAGACGGCGACCACGACGACGACGACGAGGACGCCGCGAGGACGCTGACGCTGGCACGACGCTGACACGCGCGCGGCGATGAAGGAGAGCTGAGTGCGGCTCGCCGTCGCGACACACGCCGGGCACACGAGGTACGTGTTGTTCCGGACCGCGCGCGCGTCTCTCCGCGCCGAGAGAGCGACGCTCCGGAGGTGGGTGTCATCAGTGTCATACGCGGAGGAATGTCTCTCCTGTTTTTTTCTCTCTCTCTCCCCTTTTGCCGCGTTTCACGCGTCGTCCCGTCGTTCGCGACCCACGGCGATGGTCGCGGCGGCGTTGTCTCGTATATAAAAAAAAGAGTGCCTCGCACGCCTGGTGAACCTCGCGGAGTCGCGCGGATGTTCGTTTCCCTCCGCCGTGGAGGATCGCTCAACAATCGTGCAGAGACGCGGTCGCACTGCAGGTGACGGCTTGATTCGAGGTTAACTCAACTTTTGCAAGCAAGGTACTCGCGGATCCTCCCGCCAACGGTCGCGCGGTGTTGATATGTCGCGGGGAAAATTCTTGCCGCCATATGGCTTTACGATTAACGATTACGACCGCGTTTATCTTAATGGAGATTAAAGTTGACGTCTCTAAGCGGAGCGCGCTCGCCATCCCTCTTATCCCCCGTAATCTTGCCAGTAATCTTGTAAGCGCGTGTTCCTCGCGGTAAGGAGAACACTGGGAATCCCCCGCGTCGTTTCACGTTACATGCCTACCATTGTTGTGTCGTGGTAAAGTTAAAATATATCGTAAATTTATTTTTACATTAAACTCACGTGTTTGCCGCGAAAGACTCTGTTCCGTTCTCACATTATCTTATGTACGATGTATAATAAGCCGCGCGTTTTTACAACGGCCTTTTTTAATAACCTGAACTTATTGCACGCAGAGCTCTAATTATCTGTGCCGTTTAATAAGAAATAGGATCATTAGTGACGCGAGATTGCTTGTTGCGCGTATAAATATACGACCTTACGTTTGATTTCAAGGAATTGTCATCTAATTAGCTGTCTCGCGTTAATTCATCGCGTTTGAGGTGTGAAAGCATTTGTATCTGTAAGATGTGAAAGGATACATATATCTATATATCTCTGTTATACTGCCTTGACCTTTAATATAAAGTGTCCTTACAAATCGACGTATTGTATCTAACGAGAAATGAATTAAAAAAAAAACAGTTTAATTGGAAAATAATGTTTAGTTTTGTATCATTTTTAATAATTTAAATATTGTTAGCCTTTTTTTTGGCTTTTATTGTCGCCTTTTAAAATGTAATAAATTGATTGTGAAAGTGCTTTATATTTATAGTCAAGGCTATATATTATTTTATATATATCTCAAGATGAATCAAGTTGTGATCAGAAAGTCTTTTCATTTTTAAATTATAATTTATATTCGTATTTAATTTATAAATACGAAAACTGACCCATCTTGTTTACATAATACATATATATATAAATTATTAACATATATCTGATAGCCGTAATGCCTGTAGAGATAAATTTATATGTACATATATTTTTATATGTAGCTAAAATTCTAATTAATATATTTAGAAGTTTATTAACCTATATCTAAAACTTGTATATCTGTATTTTTTTTTACAAACATATTTTTATACAAATATATTTATATATTTTCTAAAAGTCTCGATGATTTTAATCAGATTTTAATTTTCATCTACCGATTGTGTAGTTCTTTCTTGCAAGCCAAAAAATCCACTTGGGTAAAGGATTGACAAGCACGCAACGTTCGCAACGATCGAGAGCACAGAGCATTCGCGTATCTCGCGATTCGCGCAATAAATGACAATTTAACGCGCGATTAACGATATGCGAGTCTAACGCGTCGCCGGAGTTCCGGACGGCGACGGGAATCCTCCTTGCGGATGAAACGTCACTCCGCGCGATTCCACGTGTACGGTACGCGGAACGGGCGCCTCTCCCGCGAGAGTCGCCGTAGGGATATTCTCGCATCCAGATTGCCGGTCTGCCGGCCCCGGGGCGGATCGACTGGACTGGAAGGCAACGCGGCCGCGTTGTCTACGTGTCGCGTCGCCTCGCGCTAATGGTCGCGCGCTAATTAATCCGGGGATGTGGCAGGCTCATCTCCAGGCTCGATCCGACGAATCGATCTGATTTCGGCGACACGTGCAACAACACGCGCCCGAACGGGATCTACAATATCGGACAAATCTGCTGCAGCACGTCGCGCTCAATTCACGCTGCGAAAATCGCAATTGAATGCACAGTTTCACGTGTGCCTGGTATACGCGAAAGCAGCACCGAGGTCATGACAAACAGGTCGACGATAAATAATGAAAAATGCAATTAATTTACCTCTGATGCGATATCAATTGGTCTCATTGAATTACCATCATTGGGATAGGTGGAGTAATTAAATAAAAAAGTAATTAATCGAATTTAAGTTGCCACGAAATGCATTTAAACCGGCAACCTGTTGACGCTGTGATCCTCGAACAGGATCTCTCGAATATTAAAAAAAATCCTTATCCGAGCGGTGGGGGGGGGTAGGGGGAAAGTTTCCTTTTTTAGATAAAGATTCTGGGCTATAACTACTTCGGCGGGAGGAAGAGAGAAAGAGTGCGCTGTCGTGAGGAAGAGTTAATCTAGAGATAAACTCCGGGCTAATCTCGAGTTATATCCGCGTTTTATCAAGTGCGAGATCGGGAGACTCAAATTAAATTTCTCTCCTGCCCTCGCGTATTCTCGGAATAGGTTTATTTTTAGTTGCCCGCGCGCCGATACTCTTGTTACGAAACCGCATTAAATCCATTCCGATATCCCGTGGATCAGGGACTTACGGAATGGCTTGACGCTAAATTCGAGATAAATTCATATTACATATCGAGAAAATAATATACATCTCGTACGTTATCAGCACAGTTAGTTATAAATTCTTGTGTGCCACCTTTTCGCTTTTGTACGCTGGAGACAAAACAAGCTCGCGAAGGTGCTCCGGGCGAAAGGAAGAAAAAGCGTGAAAAATTACGTACGCGGTATGTGCGATGCAAATATATTTAATCTATAGAGTAATAATTCCGTACAAGGCGATTCCTAATTACATAGGTAAAAAGTGTTATTCCTCAGGAAGTTACCGAAGGAGATAAACAACATATAGACGTGGGGTCAAAAGCGTATATGCGCGATGTGGAGAGAAAACAGTCCCTGTCGGTTGACAAATGACTGTACGGCGACTATCAAAGTGTCTTCTGAAGTGCCGCAACAGTCGATGAATAAACGATTTTGTCACGCCGCGCCGAGGAGAGACGTTTTCTTTTTTTTTTCTTCGGAGAGACAAAGAATATCGCACTCTTACTTACATATTATTTTATCCATTGCTATACGTGACGTGATTTGAAAGAAAAGTGCGAATATCTCGCCGGGCAATTTTGCAAATTAATTTTAAGCCGCGCACGTACGCGCGATTTTCATTAATTGTCGAATTAGATGAAGATCTTAATTTCAACGTCGCGGATCTTGTCTGCATCACAATCAACGTCGGCTGTAATATATATAGGTGTTTGGTCGCGCCATAGGACGGTAATTTCTCAATGCTGCATTCGGTCTAGCATTACAATGTCAACAATGGCAATAACGTCAACAATTCATTATGTAGATATGCAGAGAACGTGCGCAGTGTTCGTTTTCGCGACGCTTGCAGTACCACGATGTTTTCGCAGCTGTTAGCTACGTATTTTAGCGTAATCTATATGCATTTAGTTCACTGATTAATAAACAGTTACGCGGATCCTGCTGCCCGTTAATTGTCAAGTCGGACGTCAAGGCGCCGTTCCGTGTGCATCACGCGGTAAATGTTTCAAATCCAATCTGCTGACACATGTGACGCGTTCCCGAGTCGGAAACTAGACTCTGAAAATTATCTTAAATGACTCGGTGTTTCCTGCCAGATTATCCTGATTATATATATATATATATATATATATATCGATGCTTCCGCACCCGGCGTGGCGGAATGCCAGATACGAGCCAACCGAATCCGCTTGCGAGCGAGCGTCACGTTTCCGCGCGAACGGTACACGTGCTCCTCATCGTCGTTCTCTACCGTCGTCGTCTCTTCCTCGTCGTCGTCTCTTTTTCGTCGGCGTGCGTTCCCTTCTTCGTCTTCTTCTTGTTCGTTGTTGCCTTCCTCGTCGTCGTTCTCGTCGTTGTCGTCGACGATGCTGTTGTTGCCGTTTACCGTCGTGTTTGCGAACACAAAACAGGACTCGTATCGCGCGTGCTCCGAAATGTCAGTGAACTCGAATCCAGCTGCTAAGTAGCTAACCCGCCGTCTCTCTCTCTCTCTCTCTCTCCGCTTCGCCTCCCCGCGATCTCCCGCTCCGCTTGGTGAAAACTCATTAATACGCCTGGGTCGAGAAAAAGAGCGCGAAGGCGCCGGTGCGAAGGTGGAAAATTGGAAGGGATCACTGTATCCAGGAAAGGATCCTAATCCTCGGAATAAGCGATGGACGATGTCCAAATATTTATGTAAGATGATCTTTCAAATTGACATTACATTTTACCTCGCTTGCAAATTTATTATAATCAACCGTAGTTTTTAATTATGAACAGCGATTATCATTGGTGTGTATTGTTGTGTAAATCGGAGAGATTTTGCAAAAAAAAAACCTCGGAGAAAGGAGAATCTCCTTTTAGCGAAACTCCTTAATTGAGAAATCTAGGGTGGATTTTTAAAACTTTCAGCATTATTATCCTTCTCTCTAATCCGTAACCTCTTGTCAGAGACGTGGTGACCTCTTCTATATATGTATCCGCAGATATATGGGACTAACAGCTTTAACATCTGCAGTTCCGGTCGGCTAGAGGAGGTTTTGAAAGTGATCTGGCAGAGATACTTTCAGTAATTTTCCGTTGCCTTCTCTGAGAGATGGTGATCGATTAACAATCTGATATTGTTCTAGATGAATTTGGATTTTTGGCATAGAAAGCAGACATGTAGCTCTTATGCCGTAATCACCACATATCAATTATAATTAAATGCTAAATGAGAATTTTTTTTATAATCTTTAATAGAAACACGGACGGATTTTAATTGTTTTAAAGTCAATCTCTGATTCGCCGCGGGGATATTTGCCAGTTGACTTCAATCTTTTTCCCTTCTTTTAATAAAACGCAACCGCACGTATGCAAGAAGAATGAATTAAATAGCGCGTGGCTATAGGTTCTGCGAGTTTCTACCTAGAAATCCGACTACAAACCGAGATAGAGAAAAAAAATTTTAAGCGGCGATGTCCCTTCGTTTTCCCGAGGCTGAACCGCAGTAGGACGATACGGACGAAAAGGAACGAAAGTGAAAGCTAAACGATTCATCGGACCAACGAGGTCAACGAGACTGTTTCGTAAATTACACTAATAATACCGGGTATCTGAATCCTGACCCTGATACTCCCTTCGTTCCTTTTTCTATCGCTCCTCCCTCATTTTATCTACCTTCTTTATTATCTCCTTGTTATATTCTGCTTAGTAGATATCTATACATGGATTAGAACGGCAAGTAATGTTCGCGCAGATAGTAATTGATTATAATGCGACAATCTCTTCAGGGAGAAACTTTCTTCAGATTGAAGAACAATTTAATTTCATTTGTTTACTACATCTATAATCTTTTAAAATGGCATCTCATTGTAATATTTAATCTTTAAAAATCCCATAGTAATATTTAATAATAGTAATGAAATTGTAATAAATTTTGTGTTATATATATAAATATTCGAACAAGATGATATTTTGCTTATTTTATTTTAGTTTAAAAGGACTGAATGTATATAATTTTTAATAAAATAAAGAGGACTTATACACGTCGTCCCTGAAGAGATTGAAGCAAGACATAGACGTTACGCAGTAATTACTTTCCCTCTTCTTGCTCCGCGAATTTATTTACTTTTGCTTCCTTTTTAATTACGCTCGCCGTCGCTTTTAATGTATATTTCATTATAGGGCGACATATTTTTAAAACTGAACTTTATATTTGTGGTATTTCAAGTTGTCAAGTGTGTAAACACTATTTGATATTTCTCTAATAGAATTATAGAACGCAAACAATTATAATTGAATGCTGAATAATAATTAAATATAACTTTAATTACATTCAAGTGACAGGCATGCACTCTCTCTATATTGCATTCGATATTTTGTTTGTTTCGTTGACAGTTACTTCGATAATGTCCTATATTTTTGTGTTGAATATTGACAAATTTTCATTAATCGTTCGATTAACTGTTCCGATGACATATCGAACTTATATAGAAGCTTTTATTATTCCGATGACATATCGAACTTATATACTAGAAGCTAGAAATTAGCAATTTAGATTGATTCATACTAACGTTTCTATAATCTCAGTCATCAGTGTAATTCCAACAATAATAGGATACGTTCGACGGAATTTGATTGCATATTTTAAAATTGTTGTGCACTACGTTTTAATGGATAAGCGCGAAGGAAGTATTTGTATTGTTACGTTATATTTATATGACGCCAAGATATACACGCGACATTCTGTAATTCAGCTTGCACTGATATGATTCCGCTTATCAATGCAGCAACCTCGATTGTTTTCATAACAGATAATATTATAATGAATGTACTCTTTTTCCTGTGTCGACAGTGATGAGCGGTTCGCGGCTTGGCAGAGGCCGAGGTGGCCGCCTGGCTTTGTACGGGGGCTGCGCAGTGGCAGTTATCTTGACGATGATCGTGTACCGCAACACCATCTCGGAGATGACCAGGCTTCAAGAGATGCAAGTGCAATGCCTTCATCAACAAGAATCTCTCGCTGCTCAACTACAAGGTAAGTTCGGGGAGAAATGAATAAATGCCTGTCAGGGACGAGAAATCGACGATTGTCGATTTAATATTTCACTTCAAGTATTTAAACTATGAAGAGATAATGACATGGTAGATACGCTGAGAAAAAAAGAATTGATTAAAAAAAAAAATTATTTCATTCAACTAAATGCGGCGGTCACGGATTGTCAAGCAAACATTTGTTAATTCACAAAAATATGTTAATGATGTAGGTTTAATTCAAAAACATATATAATTGAATCAAAGACAAACTGTCAACAAAACGCATTTAGTTATTCTAACAACCTTTTTTTCTCAGTGCACCCGAGACTTTAACACTAGCACCGTGGCGATTTACCTCCCCTAAAACCGTGAATGGATTATTTATGATCTATATTATTTTTTTATGATTTTTTGATAGGTGGACAAAGTGGTAACAAAATACTACACTTTTATTAATACTAATTCAGCTTACGCATAGCTGTAGTCAACGACAGTGGAAAAAAAAAACTATCAGATAGGTAAAAAATGGCACAGCCACGGTTCTAGTGTTAAGCCACTCATATTCCAGAGAGTGAAGTATTTGTTGCAGAAAGTAAGATATTAATGCGTAGATTTTACGATAGGATTGTAACATTTTTCAGGACATCTCGAATCATGAATTTGTATACTCTATTTTTATAAATTCGTCAAAATTGCGGATTATAGATTAATTAAATCCCTCCGATTTAGCTGTTCAACTTCACGATCATCGATATTGTATTATACGATATTATATCTTTCCAGTAATCTTTGAGTACAAAGTACGGCTGGAGAAGTCCCTGGCCGAGGAGAAGAGCTCGAACGCCGCGGTGAAGCAAGAGCTGCAGCAGCGCGCGTCGCGGGAGAAGTCCCTGCGCGACAAGGACAGCGTAGAGGCGATGCAGAGGTTCAATTCGCTTCAGCAGACCTACAAGCTTCTGCAGACGGAGCATCAGGATTTGCAGGAGGAGTGTAAGAAGCGCGAGAAGCAGGCGCTGGACGAGACGAGCAGGCTGGAAACGACGCTGCAGGACTTGCGCGCCCGCATCCGGCAGGCTCAGGAGGACAAGTTCAAGGCTCTCGAGCACTTGAAGACCAAGTACCTGGAAATAGACGACGAGAAGACCAGGCTGCAGGATAAGTACAACGAACTGGTGAAAAATAGGGACAATACCGGTAGTACCGTCGATCATCTCAAAAAGGAGATCTTCCAGCTCAGACGCGAATTGGAGAGCGCCAAGGTAACATCACTCGTCTCCTAAAAGCAACATGATTTAATATTAGTTATAATTTAATATTAGCCAATTATAGTGCGCAATATAAACAGATACGACATAGCTTCAAGATAAGACGTTTAATAATTATATTTTATACGTAGCACAATTAATATTTGCATTTTATAGAAGACGATTAAATATTGTTTCCCAAGCCAGTACTGATCTTTTCCTTTAAACGTTTAAGATTATTGAGAAAAATCAGGATAGTTACGAAAACGCATAAAAGTGATTTTTCTTATGCATTCCAGAAATTCTATGCTAGAAGTACACCTCCTAGTTCAGTTCTGGTGACTCCTCGTGCGTCGGTGTCGCAATCGGCGCTGCAGAAGGAGGACTCGCAGCCGATCCCGGCGCCGCAGCAGCAACAGCCACAGCAGGTAAGTGCGCCGCGGCCGCCGTACGTGTCTCATGACGGTCGCGCAGTCGGAGGAGCGACTCCGTCGGTGGAAAAGACGTTAAACGACGACGCCAACGAGCCAGCCAACGATATTAGGTTCGTTCAGCAGAATGGCAACATCGTTCCAGCTGGTCCCAGCGAAGTGAAAGAGATCGGCGAGCAGCAGCAGCAGCAGCGCGAACCCTCGGCTAACAGCTTAGAGCAAAAGCAGCTGAAAGACGTTGTCGAGCGGCCGAACGTTGTAGACGAGGAGAAGAGCGGCTTCGACGAAGAACAGAGGAAACAGGTAATGTCGCCGCCGCTGAATCGCGACGACGACGGTCCGAGGAACGATAACGCTTCGGCGGCGCCTGGTTCGCAAGCCGAGCAACCGTTGGCGCAACCTGCTGTCGAGCGAGCGTCCACGGCCGCGTCTAGTCGATCGACCGGTGTCAAAGCCCGTGCGGAGGATGACGAGCTGCAGGCTCTGCAGGAGAGAGTAGATGGAATCCTCAATCGTGACGTGCCCCATAGCGGAATTCGTTAGACTTTGCATTTAACTCGGTGTCACGCATTCCCGCATTGGATTACTTTCGTGCTTGTCGTGCAGTTCGAGTCAGATTTCATGTGTCTTAATCCGTGAGTTGCGTAAAAAGTTAATTTTTTATTGCGCGACAATTATATATATTGAAACTGTCTCTATTAATAAATGATGTATGAATTGTTAATAATAATAATTATTTAATTAATAAAATAAGCCACAATTATGCATTTGATCGTTAATAATTAATTAGTGGCGAATGATTCATTAATTATTCAGCAGAAAAGTTTTTTACGCGATTATTCACGGATTAATAGAAAAGATCTAATTGGTTGTTTAAATCAAAGTCACTATCTTTTTATTCTCTATAAGAGGATTTCTTATATACAACAAAACATTGGTAAATATATTTTAGGGCTAATTGCTTTCTTTCTAACCGTTTTCTATTATGCTTTGGGGCAAATAATAGTGCTATCAATAATGTAGAATTAGAATAGTTAAGTTTTTCTACTTTCTCTTTTGTACTTTTTCGAAATAATTTTTTTATTGTTATATCTCTCTCTCTCTCTCTCTCTCTCTATTGTCTTGTGTCACACGCAGAATTTGTACTTAGCTTGACAAATAAATGACATGTAGCCAAAATCGCGCATAATCTAATATGCATGTAATGAAGCAAAATTATTTGTTATTTGAATCTTATTATTATTATTTTTGAAAATGTTTGTTACTTATGATTAATAGAATAATAAGTCTAAATCTTCTTTTGTAAATTGCAATGCAACACGAGAAGAATAATTCTAACCATAAGTAATAAACAAATGAAAAAACATTCTGAATTGCTTTGCTTGATTACTATTCCGTGATTTCTGGAAAATACATTTGATGTACTGTGTTAACACATGCAATCTTTTCGACGGTTTTAAGAAATTCTTTTAGTCGCAAATGATTTTATCTACGTTATTATTACAACGTTTATTTATTACAACAGCAGTTTGTTCCTACCGTTTACTATTTAACATGTACCATATATTTTTTTATAAAATATTATTTTATTAATATCAATGCGGAAGCTGTTAACATTTATACATATACCGATTAAATTTTGAATCACGAAAATTCTCTAATAGCAAATGTTAGATTTATGACTAATTAATATTTTTATTAAATACTTCATTAAAGAATCTTTAAAAAAATGCTCAAAAGTATCGTAATCTTACAGTTATCCTTAGATATCTTTTTCAATTATTGTACTGTTTGCACTTTGTTATATAGATATTTTTATCGTTATCCAAATGTTCTTGGACACGTTAATGTTAGGTGTTCCAAAAATACAAATTTTATTCGTGTATGTATATACAATATATATAATATTTTCGATCGATTTTTCATCTTCCGAGCTCGCTTATGTTACTGAAAATAAGAGACTATTCATGTGTATGTGTAAAATGGCTCGCAAGCCGTACTGAATGTGCCTGTAAATCTGTGTTACACGATACATTAATAAATTGTTATTACGTTTATCCGCTTGCATTTTTATTGGCAACCTCGTAACAACCTAGTTACTCTCAGCTTCTGCATCGCGCTTTCAGTGTATCTCCGTTTAATTTGTTTTTCGAGGCTGTTTCCTTTAGTCGCGCCAAATAAATGCCTGAGAATTTGTCGGAACTATAAGAAAAGCTTGTATTTTTTTTTATTTTTTAGTATTTATAGTATAGCTCTTCTTCTTCTCTTATGCTAATTAATATCATTTCCAACTGAAGTTCTCTCGATGCATAGAATTTCTGCATTTGTGCATTGCACTTACAGCTTTCTTTGCAATTTATAATTATTAGATAAATTATTTATTTGATGCAAAAAAAAAGCACTGTCTTTACATAACTACGCTATAAAGAAGTTATTAAGATTGTCAATGATTTGTCGACGCATAATGCTAGAATGAATTGCGCCGGACTTACAACGAAAAGAAATATGAAAAATGTACGCAGTTCCTTGTTAGCGTATTTCGAGAAATGACAATTGTCGCCGTAACCGGTTCTACCGGTAATATTGTTATGTAATTACGAGAATTGAATAAGTAAGACGTCACAACATCAAGCAATTCCCGTCTGCGATCGCCGAATGTACGACTGTGTTGTACGATTATATTCTGTAATTTCGTGAAAAACTATTTTCAGAGCGTGGCGAGTTCACGAAAAGCGACGAACACCACCGTGGCGAGCAACGTCAATCTGGTGTCGCCGTCCCTCGTCGACAAGCCCGCGCCGCTGCCGGCCAGACCGCTGTCGAAGGTCAAGGTGCCGGTCGGCGTATTGCCGATACCGGAAATCATCGAGCAGCAGATCGTCGACGACGCGGACGAGGAGAAGCGCCAGGAGGAGAGTCGAAAGCGGGAGGACGCGGCGGCGGTTCACAACCTGCAGCCACCGCCGCCGAAGCTCGCCCCGGCCGACGACAGGGAGGAGAAGGAGCCGGTGGTCGAAGCCGGCAATCTGGACCCGCCGTTCGTGGCGAATCCTCCCGCGCGACACGTTGGCGAGCAGATCGAGAGGCGAGTGAAAGACACCTGGATGAGGGTGGGACCCGGCGTGCAGGAGGTCGGCGAAGAGCTCAATCGAGTTCCTGGGTGAGTCCCGCTATATATTTTAAATAAATGGCGTGACTGTTATCAAGTGTGCGCAAAAAATATTTAGATTATAATAACTTCATTGTACAAATAGAGTTTTCCATTTATTAAAATTTTTCTAAGAGGGTTCAGTTTTAATGAATTTTATATATGCTGGTTGATTTTAGATTGGACGACGGGCAAGCTAACGGCGGTGACGATCAGTACGACGGTGGCGATTACGACAAGGAGCAGAAGAACGATATTCATCTGGCGGAGGGCGAGGACGAGGGGGAAGGTAACTTGACAACGATCCCGACCGCGCAATTGATGTCGCGATCGCAAAATTATTCTCGCATCTGAATTTCAGACGAGGGCGACATGTTTGAATATCCGCATAATTTGAAGCAAGGAAAGCGGGAATAAAATCAGCGCCGCCGTCTCAAATGTTTTTTAACGCGACCGGGGCGGCCGGCAGCGACCAGCGGATGATACCAAGAGGAAGTCGGCTGAAAAATAGTCAAACGACCTGACCCGATCTGACCTGACCTGGCCGACATTCACGATCGTTTGGGTTTCATCAAGCCGACGAATACTTATTGTGTATTATAATCTTATATCGAATCATTCGATGTGTGTCGACGCCTCGCGACGCAGGGAGCTGCTTAGCGAGGCGATTCAATCCATCTTCATCTTTCGTACGAAAGCTCTTGTACAAGATTTTAGCTAGATATATCGATACATGATAGTATATACACGGTACAAATAATCGTCAAGCGCGTCTGGACGTTCGGCGAAGACTTAGGCGGTTCCCAGTAATTTCAGAAGGTTCGGAACGAACTTATATATATGTAACCGCATGCTTTCGAAGAAGGAAAAAAAATAAAGATAGACTGTATTTTTCTAGATTAAGATCTGCCGCACGAGTCGAGTGACTTAATCGCGACTTATTACTTCTTACGAGACACCCGTGACTTCGTTACAAACGCGTTAAGTTGGATTTAGATTGCACTGGCAGAATTAACTTAGTGACGCACGCAACACGAAAATACCTCGGAATTCAGTATTCATTAATTTATTAAAATTAATTCACGTTACAATGATAAAAATGTTTTATCATGAATTATGGGAACTAATTGAATTACATCTTGTAATGTTAATCACATTAATCCACATATGAGTTACATATGGAAACTCTAATGTAATTCATATGTGGTAATGTCAGCCGTTTTGTTACTGGAATAAATGTAAAATAAGTGCAAGAAGATTTAGATAATTCCTACTGTTGCAATCTGAATCGTTTGAACCGTTAATTATTTATCAATGCACCGGCGACAATGGTACACTCGACAATTGAAAATAATTTCATTAACTTCGTTAAGACAGTTTACATTAAGTTAAATCGTTTTAATCTTGTTTTTCCTTTTACCGATTGTCCATTGTCGCTAACGATCGCAGATTACGCGCGTCTATTTTTAGCGAAATTAAAAAATAGACATATCGTCGAATTGATATATAAAGATAGATATCAATATGTATATGTATATGTATATACGATATATGTGTACATATATACACAATATATACATATATACGTTTACATATTGATAAATCGACATATTGTCAAGTTAACATTTACAAAAATTGTGCAATAGTGAAAAAAAAGCGATCGATAGAAGAATATTTACAAGATCTTATTTAATCTGTCCTTGCCGAAAACCCGAGGAATTAAGACTTAATTGATCAAGTTAAGTTGAACACTTAACTGCGAAAGAATTTTTAATTATTAGTTAAACAGTTTACGACGAGCGCAGCACATAATGTTGTGTTATAGTTCTAGATTTTTAGTTATATATACATATACAGAGAGAGAGACGATAAATGTACATACGTTCTTTTCGTAATAAAAACGACTGAAACGACAGACTTTTCCATTGGTTTTTTTTTTTTCTGTCTTTTTAGGGGAACTTTCCGGCTCAAATCGATAGATTCTCGGCAAATCTACTGCTTTTAGAAGTAAATTGAGATTCGCGAGCTATATGGTAATATAATAGGTTATCAGCGGAATCAATAACTCAAGATTGAATTATTAATGGTTTAAACATAGTCACATACATTTTTGATGTCGACGGAACGTGCGCGTTTATTTGTTCATGGTCCGAATCGAACTGCCTTTCGATTAGAAACGAGAAGATATTTACTGCCTGATCGAATAAACATTATTTATTTCGTCGTTTGACGATGAAATTGCCATTTTATTGACTAAAGACGCTTTTTAAAGGATCCTCTTTCGAAAATACTTTGTAAAAGATGCGTGAATCAAAATGATAATTTTGGAAATTAATAAATATAGATACATGTAGAAATGTAAATACACAGAATGTGTCTCCTTGCGCATTACCTTTTTAAATTTAATGAATTTTTAAATTAATTTGAATTTTTTTCATGAATTAAACTTTAGAGAATCTAAATGAGAATAACAAGATATTCTTCTGTTGTTTATAAAAGAAGTTCAATTTAATAATTTAATTTTAATTTAATCACAAAGATATACAGTATTAAAAATTAAAGAGAGCAGAGCTATGAATGGTCTCGATAAATCTTTCCCGACGCTTTCGCTAAATCGGAAAAATCGATTTCAGATTGACGAAAGAACAATGAAGAATAATACGCGAGGAGTGGAATATCTTGTACAAAAATAAAATCTCGTTATACAACTTTTTATCATTTAAGGAATAATTTAATGTACATCTTTTCTGGAACATAGCGCAAATGTGTCATACTAAATGTTGTTTACTGCATTATGATTCGCACACGTATTACATAACCGACACTAATATACGAATATCTTATACTTTATCGGTTCGCAGAATCAATTTATCTATGTATCAACATGTATAATATTTTTCTTTTGTGGAAAACAGATGCAATTGGAATAATCTCCGTAAAAATACGATTAAATCTGTCAGAGATGTGCACCTTTTAGTGGAAAATTTCGGAAATATGAATTCGAAAGTTTGCAATATTATTACTTTCAATGTATTTTGTACAAAATACATTATTTTACATTTTACTTCTTGTAATCTAACAGCGATAATACCAACGACGATTTTGATCCATTTAAAGTCAGTTTTAATTTTAGATATATTCTAATCAATATTTTTAACGAGTATACCATCTAATTTCTTATCTAGATTTTTCTGTTAAATTTTTTTCATTTCTTTTGGAAATTTATTCCATATTTTTTAAAACAGTTCGTGACATCTTTTCTATTATTTGGTGAAGTTACAGGACGATGTCTGCAATTTATAAGTAAACGCAAATAAACATTCTGTTCTTCATTCTTTTCGCTTATTATGCAATATTAAATAATGCAACATTAAGTAATGCGAAAATATTCTTTCGCTACATTTTTCATCATCGCGCTTCTCGTATCCATTAATCCATATATATTCATATAAACATCTAGAAAAATTTAATGTTTATGTATTGAAAGTGCTTTTAACACATATCTAACTTTCACGCTTCTCGCCCGGAATATAAGAGAAATGGTTTATTTATTTAGTAACCTTTTGCCCGAGTTATCGTCGCGGACCTTATTCTCGGTGAACCGTGGTTCAGACCAGGCTTCTCACAGCGGAATCGAGTACGCAAACACACTCTAGATTCGTGCGTGCACTGATAGTCGTTTTAATCTTTTTTAACTCGATAATTTCCCCTGGTTATCAACTGTTCTGCAGTAATTCGCTCTCGCCTAGCGTTACCGTGCTACCGTGCCCAACGAATCCAATGAATACCTAAGAAAAGTTTGCACGAACGTTTCAATTATTTCGTGATTGACTTAATTGAAACATTAATCTATGTACGTTTTAACGAGGGATGACCACCTTCCAGAAAAATATCTAGTTTTCAATAAATACGAATTTACGAAAAAGAAATAAAAAATTACAATAAATGTCACAATAAATAATTATCGAATGTATAATACAACAAATTTGATTTCAAATAAACTAAATTAAAAAAACAAATTAAAACTTTTTTTTCTCACTTGGAATATTCTATCATAAGGAAAAGAAGAGATATTTTTTATATCTAATATTATATCTTAAATTTATATCTTAAATATTTGATATTTTTTCAGATCAAACTAAAAGAATCATTCAATGTCAAATTGGAATACATTATTTATGGAAGAATTGAATAAAGGATTAAAATGTATTAAGGATACATCGCACGCGCGCGCGGAGACTTTCGATCGCGGAGGATTATTTCGATTAGATTCGCCACGAGTAGCAATCAACACTACTACGTTTTGGAGACTACGTTACAGGTAGTCACGTTGTAGTGCTTAAACCAAATGCTCACGTCAGCGTGAATGCACTAAGTGGTCGTCTCCAATTATCCTCTTATGAGTCTTCTTACAGATTAGAAGTGCTCACGTACGAGCGACCTTCGCGCAAGGTTGCATGACCGCGCTGAGTCACTTTCGTGTAAAAAAAAATAGGCGAATTAAAAGGAGTCGACGAGAATTTATTTCGCGACATCACGAATAGGTGCCTAAAAAATTTAGATTCGCATAAACAAGATATAAAACATGAGCTATAAAACTATAATGGACCGCAGATACGATCGTGACAAGGAGAAATGCGACAGGAGTGTAACTGATGAGAAATATAATTATTAACATTACGTTAAATCCAAATTTAAGTGATATAATGTACAATAAAATATAATGAAATATAATTATATTATTAACTGTAGAAGATGTTGTTAACGTCATTTCTTGATTGAAAGGAAAAATTAGAAATTCATGTAACTTCGTCGAATAAATTTCCATCAATACTCTTTATCAATACTCTGATTCACTTTCCGCAAGGAAACGATTGCAGAATATGTATATTTCGAATCTGCGATTTTAGCTGACCGCGAAGGTTTCGCTTTAACTGAGTCGCATCGTCCAGCGGCGCGCTAACATCATTTGCAAATCAGAGGACCCTCGTCGATGTAAACGTGCGAGTTTTATGCACGAGGTGTCTCGGAATGAAATCGGGAAACCACCGGCAGATCATTTATGTATGCTTCAACGATCGATCCGTCAAAGTCTACAGGGATGAAGCCTCCTCGCCCTGAAAATTCAGTACTTCTCGGAGGGCAAAGATATATACAGGGTGTATCGCAGATATCTGTCACGCGTTGCTCTCTTTTCGTTAAATATATCGGAAGGAAAAATTTTAATGCATTTATTCATGAATTCCACGAGTAAGTTTTACGAAGAGGAATGCAAGAAAAGTGAAGAACACCGAATGTCACGTTCGCTGAAACAGTTGATAAATACGTTGATAAATCTTGAACTAATTTCCTGGTTATCGTTTGACTTACGAGAAATACGCGATAATTACTAATACGATTATTGCGATAGCTTCGGTCTTGTTCGCTCGTCGGCTCGTCTCTCTCTCTCTCTCTCTCTCTCTCTCTCTCTCTCTCTCTCTCTCTCCGGCGACACTTTTCGCAACCCTCGAGACCTTGGAGGCTTTGGTGTGCGTGAGTTTCGTACATCTGGCGAAATCTCACAACGCACACCTCATCGCTGAAGATATACAGCATATTACAGTGTACAAGGTGATCGGTCAAGGTGAAAGGCAGACTCTCGAAAAACATTAGCGACGGTGGGAGTTTGGGGAATTTTCCGAGAAGTAAAAGAAACGTTACAGCTTCTTCATTTTTGCTCCTATCGGCTTACTATATCGACTGCCAGAACTACTTTCGATTAGAAACATCAAATTGTTTTAGAGGAACACTAAAATTCTGGAATTCACTAGAATTCTGTCAATTGTATCGAAATTCTAAAAATGATTCTGAACATGGACACGTCGCTATATCCTTTATTTCCCGGGGAACACTGCACGTGGACCACCTTGTATATACATACATATATGTATTAGTACAGCGACGAAACTCGCTTACGAATGATCACGGGACTGACGTAATATCGCCTAGGCCCCACTACTCGAACCGAAGATCGGATCGAGGTTTCAAAGTCCCTGACGAGGAGCAAGCGCGCGCCAGTACGCTCCTTTCGTTACTGAAGGTAAGACGCGAGTAGAAAATACTTGGAATAATCATATAACAAATAGAAAGCATCAAACATTTTCAAAAACACGATCTGATATTAAATAAAAGTATAAAATGTAACGAAATAATTATTACAATTGTAACATATTAAAGATTAAAATACAAAGAATAATAAATTGAGATAAAATAAAATACTTAAAGCGAAGTATTTTATTTTATATTAAATAGAATGAAAAATCTTTCAATATTAACCGTATTGATGCTTAAAATGCCGCGTATAATAGTACTTTGGATGATATAAAACATGTATTTTGGTTCGCTGTCGGAAAAATATTACACGGGTGAAATGTTATCGCATTAGCTGGCTACTAATAATCAGGTCGATGCAAAGCGACGTCAATTCAATATTCGTTCGATCGATTGGATTAATTACAAACGCGTTATAATTCCAGTGAAGATGAAAACGTTACTCTCGGCCGTTTTCGCGGTGCTGTGCATCCAGGCGGTGTTCGGCGTAGATCCAAACGAGCACAACAAAGTGGTCTGTTATTGGAATAGTACCGCTTATGAGAGGCAAGGTGAGGCCGTTTGCTAGTTATACTCATTACTCATATTCTTGTGACGCATAAACTCTAGAGGAATATTCATGAATTTGTGGAATTAAAGGAAATGATTTCCTTATAAGAATTGCTTCTCGAGAATTAGAAGCTATCAAGCGTGTGAAATCTATTTATATAAAAAATTAATATAACGTTTTGCTAATTTTACTACGCAAGAATAATAAAAATTAAAATATGCGTTGTACTCCTTTAGACGGCATAACTAAAAATAACTGTATTACCGAATTGCACAAGTAAATCGTTTGCGGGAAGGTATAGTCTTATTTGTCTTTTTCAGATTTTAGATGACAATAACAAACATTAAATATAATTTTTGTTTATTCGAGTTCGATTAATTTATTGTAGTTAATATGAAATATATCATCGTTAAAATATTATCATTATTATTTTATATATAAGTTTTAAAAATTAAAATAACTATGAGAGAAATATATTAAAATTTTTCTTCAATAATTTCGGTTATGTAAGATTTCCTATCTTATTAATTGTGTTTGTAAGATATCTGAAACGTATGCTTCATGTCGAACCTTCTCTGGTTTGTATTTATTAGAGAGTTTGTCGGCACTTGTGTTTGTGCTGCGATAGACGTTAAAGTCAAACATCGCTAACAGAAGTGTAAATCTAACACAGACATTTCACATAGCAATTCATAATTGGAAGTCAATATCACAAATTATAAATGTGATTTTAGATTCTTCCCGTTTTCTAGCTCTCAATTTATTATTCAAATCGATTGTCGTCTTATTATTGCTTATTATAATATAATATAATATTATAATATAATTACTTATTGATATACTTTATATATTTGCAAATAACTTTCTTGTCTTCGAAGGTCCAGCAAAATTTCAACTTGAGGACGTCAGAAATGCCTTATCTCTCTGCACCCACCTGATCTACGGATACGCTCACATCAATTCCGACTTCGAGATTGTTCCCGGCTCGCCGAGTTTAGATACCGGATCGGGCTACTCCTATTACAGACTCGCCACGCAGCTGAAGCGATCGTTTCCCGATCTGAAGGTCTACCTGAGCGTCGGAGGGAACTCCGATCCTTACGACGAGGAGCACAAGTACCTCGTGCTGGTGAGCCCGTTATCGGTGTTATCAATCTTATTGTTTCCCGTGAAAATCTCCAATATTTAAATATAAATATATTAAACAGCGTTAAAGCAAAACTTTTTAAATCCAATCCGAGTGATCGAAAGATTCCATTTAAAAATACGAAATAAGAGCGCAATAATCAGCAAGCGATAAAATGAGAAATTAAATAAAACGAAATACTTGGGATCGATAGACCGAGACTTCGGAAGGTAGAACGAGGTTCATCAATTCCGTGAACCGGCTGCTGAACGACTACGACTTCGACGGAATCGACCTTGCGTGGCAGTTCCCGCCGGTCAAGCCCAAGAAACAGCGCAGCACTCTCGGTTCCTTCTGGCATGGACTCAAGAAAAAACTCGGCTACGGGAAATTCAAGGACGAGAAGGAGCAGGAGCATCGCGACGGCTTCACGATCCTGGTCCGCGACCTCAAGTCGCAGCTTCGACCGAGATTCAAGGCCCTGACCATCACGGTGTTGCCTCACGTTAACTCTAGCAGTTAGTATCCTACGTGGGCAATAATTGATAACAAAATTAATAACATATATTAACAATAATGTTTATAATTGTTTATAATCGTGATATTATATATTATTATGATACACTGCAATATCCGTAACTGTAAATTATATGCTTTAAACATAATTGAACGTAATTATTTTTCTTTGACAGTTTACTACGACGCCAGGTTGTTGGCGCCCAACATCGATGCCGTGCATCTTTTCGCTTTCGATCAAAAAACACCGGAACGCAACACGAAGGAGGCTGACTTTACGGCGCCAATCTATGCCAGTTACGGACGCGTGCCGGAAGACAATGTCGACGTTGCGACACGGTAAGTCTTGTTCCTATCTCACGATGCGTCCTCGATTATTTTCCCGTATCGCGAAATATAGTTTAACGTAACGTAACTCAATCAATTTATGGCAGTTACGGCGAGGAGGCAGACAATATTGATGCTGCAGCAAGGTAAACCTTTCTTCCCACAGTGGCACTTATTATTTCAATTTATAAAATGCAGCATATAAAATACACCACGCCTGTAGTAAATTTACAATTCCTTTTTTTTTCTCTTCATTTTTCTATATTGAATTTTTATATTAAATCCCACTTTCTCCTATGCTTAATTCATAATTTGAGTAAAATAAATTATGATGCCATAATTCATTTCCCTTTTCAGGCTGATACCGCTTATAATATCTGTATATTAACATTCATAAATATTCATCGATCTTAACATATACATCCCAGAAGCTAAACGATAATAATAATAATGCCTACGTTTATGTAAATGTTTCTTTTCGTACTGGGCGCCGCGGCACGCTCCCTAATTTCTCCGTCGAAAGCAGGGTCGCTACCTCTTGCACACCGCTTTTACGGCTCGATACGGAATAAAATCGGAATAACGGAGAGCAATGTCCCGCAGGTACTGGCTGGAGAACGGAACTCCTGGCAGCAAGATCGTCGTCGGCATCCCGACGTACGCGCGCACGTGGAAGCTGACGTCCGAGAGCCAGATCTCCGGCGTGCCGCCGATCGTGACCGACGGCCCGGGCGCCCCCGGACCCAACACCAACGAGCCCGGGCTGCTGTCCTACGCCGAGATGTGCTCCAGGCTGACCGAGCACGCGGCCGGACGGCTGCGACGAGTCGGCGATCCGTCCAAGAAGTACGGCAGCTACGCCTACCAGTCGTACAACGGCGAGACCGGCGCCGAGGGGATCTGGGCGGGCTACGAAGACCCCGACACCGCCGGCAACAAGGCCACCTACGTGAAGTCCAAGGGCCTCGGCGGCGTGGCGATCGTGGATCTGTCCCTGGACGATTTCCGGGGCGTGTGCACCGGCGACAAGTATCCGCTCATCCGGGGAGCTAAATACAAGCTGTAAAGAGCGGCTATTCGATCTGGTGACGGTAATCGGAATCGAAATTCGCGGAAATTTGTATCAATGTCGCGGAGGAAAGAAAGCTCGGAAAAAAGGAAGAATATTTCGGAGAATGCCGGCCGCGATTCGCGCACGATAGTCTCGTATTTATATATATATGCATTGCCCGGCGAGCCATCGAGACTCTTAACGAGAGAGAATTTTTAACGAGAGAATTTTAATGAGCGGGGATCGCTGGCGCTTCGAATGTACTGTACGTGAGGATAATAAAAAAATATCGCTGCTTTATTATTCAAGTGGTTTGATCTTAATCCTCCCCATTATTTTCGAGAGATAAGCTCGTGTCCCGCGCGAAGAATAGGTGCGACTAAAGTCATAAGCCTCATAAGAATTCAGTTTGCACACGGAGTTGTTGCCGGCGCGTTGGAATCGTTTCCTGTACAAGAGAATTTTTATATTGCTATCTTGATTTCTCGAGGATGGAAGCTATGCAGTTCTATGCACAAGCTCCCGTCGATTTAATTTATAAAGAAGTGACGAAGAGACGCCGATCCTAAAAAGGACGAAGGGTAGAAAGGTATGAGAAAAACTGGGAGCTGGCACATCGACAGACATAGAGAGACATTCACATATATGATATATATATATATATATATTTTTTTTTTTATATAGATAATATATTTTTTTCGTGCAGTCTATTTTTCCGGCCAAACGATACATTTTGCACGGGTGTATAACAAAGGTTCTCTCTGTAAACGGACTATAGACTCGTTAACATATCCATCAACATCGAGGATTACGTCAAACCGGATACAGTTAATAATCCGCAGCCATTCTCACGCCCGGTTCGAAGTCAAACCTCCTCTCCCATATCTCGGCACAATGAATCCCAAAACGAAAGCATACAAAAAAAAAAAACAAAGATACGCACACAGTGAGCCGCTCGCTAAATCTAAATCGTCCTATCGCGATTTATTCGACTCGCGATCCGTTAACGCGGATCGCGCGCGCGTCTCCGATCGTGCTGAACGCCGTGTGGTGGATCGCAATCCCGTAAACTCGTAAAATACGTACTCTTTTTTTTTCTCTTCTTTTTTTTTTTTACAAAATACTGGGAGTGGTGGCTTTGCAGGTCAGCTTCACGTAATCTCTCTACGCTACGCTTCGACAACTCGATTAGAGTTGTAACGCTTAACGAAGGAAGGGCACTCGTGAGAATACAATTACAATGCAATAACATATATTAACGAATACTCTCTCGCACCTAATCCGCGCGCTTTGGTGTCGCGCTGTATAAGGTATCCTACGTATTATCTCACCAGCTCGATTCGCGAGTGTCCTGCACGCGTGTTAAAATCGCGACGGAGTCGAGAATCGTGTAAATGCCCCTTAAATGCGCGCGCGGCATTCTTATTTTGTCAAACGTGTGGCGCGGGATCCTCGACGTCGTCGTTTTCTCTCGCGATATCGCCTCGCGAATCGGAAATGTGCAAATTAGCGGCGGAAATGAATCGAAAACGTAACGTGTGTTTTGTGTGTGTGTGTGTGTGTGTGTGTGTGTGTGTGTGTGTGTGTGTGTTTGTTGAAAATAGTTTTGCTGCTTTGACGATTGCGAATTTATAAGATCCGCAATCCGAGATTGTAGCATCGTCACTCACTTTCATCGATCGTCAATCGTGTTACGATTTTAACGCGCAGGTGAGCTCACGCGAACCGACTCTATCTCCCTCGTGACGTACGTTTCGCGGACAGAGGAAGGGGGTAGGGTGGGGGGGTGGAGGGTTTCGAATTACCCTCTATTTTATTTATATGCACGTATGGGTTACCTACGACACGACGACGGTGGGTAGGAGGGCGGGGTTGAGTGCGTATCTCGAATCATCGCGCGTCACGAATTACACGTTCGAATCACACACCTTATGTTTGTTATGTACTTAATACTGGAACGTTCATTCAAAATGCTTAGGTTTTATATAGGCTTTAATGCTGTCGCGACGCAATATATGGCACTTGGATTTACGCGTGTACATCCGTTGTTTGTATAGGTACATACTTGCTGCTCTCCACCGGAACGATCGTCGTCCACGCGTCAACGGGACGAGCACGTGGAGACTGAGCGAACGTAGGTGGTATATCGCGAAATCTTATTTGTCCCCACAAATATAAACCGCTGCTTTCCCAGCACCTCGCGTATGACGTCAATTTAATAACGCGCGATGATATCAGCTACAGTTAAAGAGCGAACGTTATCAGGTTACAGAATTAATAATAATTATACAAAGACCAGCTTTGAAGAGAATAATAAGTAGAAGTATTTCGTATATTCTCTAAGAGTCTCTCATGATACTCTAAAACGTAATTGGAAGGTGGTATAGTTATAAATTCCGCATTACGAATTTCATTTTCTCGAAAGTTACCACTCTGGCTAGACCGTATATATAGATGCGATGCACCCACCTACGTTCACTCGTTTCTCCAATCGCAAACAGGCGATTCGCAAAAGCCGCCGTGAGTAATTTTCGCGCCCGGCACGATATTATACCGCTCGGTTGTTTCCTCGATATATATAAAAAATAATTCGGAGTGGTGCTGTCGCCGCGAAAACTTGGGAGGAGCTCGCGATTAAAGCGTCCGCGATGATCCCAGGCAGTTTAGTGGAATGAAATTGGTTTTTACTTTCTCTCTTTCCTCTCGCCGCCTCGCTTGAAATCCTTTTGGTTCGCTATCGCGCGGATGCGGGTATACGAACGATTAATTAGCTCCGATTGTGCGCACCTGTGCACACGGGAGATATAAAGTGTTGATCTCTGTGGACTTTTAAAAAACCAAGCGACGAGACGCGATAAACTTTCGCGCGAGTAATAATGGATTATAAGTCGCTGAGTTGCTATATATAAAGCTTTTTTTTCTTTTGGGTCGCGACACTGACCACTTCGTCCTATAAAAGTAAAAATGTCCGATCAAAAGCAATAAAGGGTTATTGGATCTCGAGACGCCGGAGCAGCGGATCGGGGATACGCAGAGCTAGGGGTAGATAATCTCTAGCTTTAAACCGAGAAAAGAGCTAGGAAGAACGAAACGGAAACGGTTTCTGTCTCTAAAGTGCTTTGCGCGTTATCGAGGCCGCGAATGGTCGTCGAAGAATGAAACGCTTCGAAACGTCGCGAGTAGTTAGCAATTTTTTCGTTATTAATAATAATAAATTCAGAATAAAGATTGAAACAGATTACAAATTATTAGAAAAATAAAGAAAAAAAATCCATCTTTCCAGAGCCCTCCCAATTAGCGGTATCTAACACAGGAGTTACTACAAAAGTAATACTTATTACTGTCCACGGTAAAAGTTGATTTAAATAATACGAATACGAATGAAATTTTCAGACAATTTTCGTATACAAGTAAAATTCAGATAGATAAATGAAAGACGAAGATAAATGCGCGCGGGAGATTTTCGTCGCGCTGCGACTTCTCGCTTGTCTCTCCCCACGCGTTCCACAACTGAGAAACAAAGAATTTAAATGAAACAAAAAACTCACCGAAAATTATTACATAAGTACCAAAAGCACAGACTCGAAGCTTCGATCTTCGTGGCTCCACTCGGCCGCGAGTAACGCCCGAAAGCAGGATTCCAGATACGAGCGTATCAGAGAGTCCTACGGTGTCTCCTTAAGAAGTCTGCTTTTTTTTTGTTTGTTACTTTTCATTTTTTTGTCTTCCTCCTTCTCTCTCTTTACGCTAATCTCTACATGACGGAACATCGTTTGACGTTGTACCTATTATCTTGGTCCACATTGTTAATGCTGAGTACCTTGAGGAGCTTCTCGGTATCCTTGAAGCTGTGCCTGCCGCGCTGCTGCTGCTTCATCAGCATCATCGTCGCCGTCGCCGTCGCCGTCTTTTTCTTCTTCTTCTTCTTCTTCCTGCGCTTGGTCTGCGGCAACGTGAGCTCCAGCATCTGCTCGAGCCGCAGGCGAATAGGCCAGCCGGCGCTGCCGTCCTCGGTGTCGCGGTGATAGGCGTAGCTCGACGTGTTAGGCTCCTGATGATCCCGCCGCTCCCACCACCACGGGTTCTTGGTCTGCTGGCCGCGCTGCGGATCGTCTTGGTGATAGCCGTTCTCCTCGGCCATCGGCCGTCTCGGCTGCACGAAGGAGTCGTGGACGCGAACCGGTCGCGCCAGCGAGGACCTCTTCTTGACCGGCGTCAGGTGAGCGGGCTGATGCCTCGCCAGGGACTTGCCCAGGCTGATGCTCCTCGCGCTCCGAATTCTCCTGAGTTCGTCGGGGGACGCCTCCTCGTCGAGATACAACTCCGCGCTCGTGGCGGGCAGACGGTAGCTGTCGCGAATCCGACGACCGACGGCCCCGCCGTCGTTCTTGCCGTTATTGTTGTTGCTGTAGTTATTGTTGTTGTTCCCGCCGCCGCTGGGGTTGCCGTTGTCCGCGTGACGGCACTGCTCGGCGCATTGCAGGCAATCGTAATACTTCTCGGCGACGTGGCGACGCGCCGAGAAACGATCGCGCATATCGGCGCAACGGCGACGCTCGTTGCCCGCGATCGCGCTACCGCCGCGTGTCACGACCTGGTGATGATAAGGCTGCTGTCACACCTCCTGCAGGTACTTGAGGGGGCAGAGGATCTCCTTGTAGAGAACGTCGCCCTCCTTGCCCGTGTGATCGGCGGAACGCACGTCCGCCGCGCATCTCACCATCGCCACCCCGTCCACCTCCTCGCCCACTTGGATCACGATCTACGTACATCGTGTAACGAACTTACGAGCGTTGGAAAATTGTGAGTTATGTTGAGAATGCGAAAGTAAAGAGATATTTAATATATACAAATCTGAAAGATTCATATTTCCAAATTTCTTCAAATTAGCGGTATTTAATACAGGTGTTACTATTATAATATACAAAAGTAACTTATTACTGTCCGAGGCAAAAGTTGATTTAAATAATACGAATACGCAGAAACTTTCATACAATTTTCGTATTTTCTTATTAAAATTACAGATACCAGGGATTTAAGAATAAAAAGGTTCACAATAACAAATTCACAAATTCACGAAAAAAATTAATGAATCTCAATGATAGAATTTCGATAGATTACAAATAAAAGTTAAGAATTTAAATACAAGAATTTCTCAAGAAGTGTAGATTAAAAATATTTTTAATTATTTAAAATGATACGCTTTTCTGGTGATTCAAGAGATCGAAATCAAAATTTTATACAGATGTTGTATAATTTAATTTCTAGGCTTAATTAATCGAGAAATATTCTCTCAGAAATTAATGAATCTTTGAAAAAAAGAGTATCTTTTAAACATAAAACTTTAATAAATATCTATATTGATAAAAGTAAGATTATGCGAGCTGAAATGTCGGCGATAAGATAATTGTTTTATGTCAATATTTTTGACAAGTAACTTTTAGCACACCGTGCACATAAATACCTGATCTCGCAGTAGAGTTTGATCAGCCAGCTGCAGGTTGCGCGTGACCTGAAGAGTCCTTTGACCGGATTCCACCCGCATAACGTACGCACTTGGAAAATAACCGGCACGGCCACCGAGACACTTGCCCTTCCACCAGTCCTTCTCGGATTTGTCGATCACCGTGATCTTGTAACCGGCCCTGTAATTAGGCGAGGCGCACGCGTTAATTACGTACACGTGAATCTCAACACACCGCATACCACACGCCGACGCATTGTAAATTACACAAACGAAACGGTAACGAGCATTAATTTGCGCGAATATTAATTTAGCTGTGACTTGCGATACACGAGCATGGGAGAATAGGGAGATCGATGTAAACAAAGTGATTATATCGCGTATCGAATAATTATCCCCGATTGCGATTAAATCATGATCTGTATTTATTATATATCGAGAGCAAAATGTAACGCAGGTCGTGTATTTCAGTTTCCACTGGGCGTTCGCAAATTAATGGCAACAATCTGATACGTATAACATACTCGTTCAATAAAAACGATTCGTTTCAACATCGATTAATCGTCTACCTCAACCCGTTCAATTATTTTATACTTACCGCGAGATTCATGCGACAATTCGCTCGAGGTGACGTCGCTATTATTACTTTTTTCGTTTCGCTGTGGCACAGCGTGCCACAATCTTAGAACATATCGCGGCATTGCTGCAAGAGGGTCTTATTTCAAAAATCGTAATTTTTCAGGAGACGCTTTTCAAAGTTTTGTATGTTCAGAGTGTAGTAGAAAATTTTCAAAATCGGTGTTTTTTCTCGAAATGCGATATTGAAAATCAACACGTGGTTTCGATGTTTTACCGGATAAACGCCACAAATCCATCTTTTCCAATGAACAACTCAAAATTGTCAATTCTCGAGATGTGACACTATTGCAGCAATGCCGCGATACATTACATTATTAATATATATTCTAAGGTGCCAACACACACAATCGAAATTTCGCACACGAAACCGCGAGAAGAGGTTAGAGGATACCTACGAAGTTAGCCGCGTACGCGCCCGCGTCTCGCCGCGGCGTGCAATACTGCAATATTCGACAGTCCGTCTCGCTCGCCGCCGCCGTGAGCGTCAAAATGTAAATAAACACCGCGTCGTGTTGTCAGTTTTTTTTTCGCTGGCGAGCGAGCGCGCTACGGAGAATCTCGCTTTCCTGGAAATTTTGGACGCGCTCCGCCGGCCTCGCCCGTCTCGCCCCCTCGCGGCTTTCGCGGCTTGGCGCGGCGACGGTGGGCGAGGGGGCGGGAGGGGGGGAGTGGGAGGAAGGTTCGACAATCGACAGTCGCGTGAGTCGCATCGCCCACTGCCCGCCGTTCGGATTTGGGCCGCCGGTGCTCCGCGTTTTTCCTCGCGTTTACGCGCACGGGGATGGATCTCACGGTGTCGGAGTACATCGGAATTGACGGATTGAGTGACGGATGATCGTTTCGGAGCACCGTGAGCGCGAGCGCGAGCCCGTGTTATCGTGTATCCGGCGCTGCCCGGCCGGCCGCTTTCAATCCGTTCGGGTTGTCCGAGTGTCCAGAGTTGGGAGTATCGCGAGTGTAATCCGGAGCGTCCACAGCGCGGACAGGAGAGGAGCAGAATCGATTGACGGATGTGATTACTGGTGATTCGAACGGACAACGATCGACGAGCGAGACGTGCTCGTCCGCGTTCGCGGCGTCGCCGATGTTTGAACCTTCCGACGTTCGCTCTGATTTAACGTATTTCGACACTCTCCGGACTCGTAAATGTAAGTTGATTCGCGAGATTCTTGTAACAGCATGTACCTAAACGTGAAATCTGTCGCGTCTGACGAAAAATCCGCCGTTGAATACGGTTTGCCGCATCGACGGTGGAGCAGATTCGTCAAGTGAATTTTCGCGCGACCGTCGAAGATACTGGAATAATCCGTACGTGGCGTCAGTATGACAGTTCCGTTGAGTGAAATTCCGTGCGACCGTCGCGTCGCCGGCTAAAGAGTGTCGCGCCGATAATGTAGATCACTCTTCGATCGAACATATATATTGAATACCGATTACGAACTGCATTTATCATTGCAAGATTACTCGCATGATAAATTTATGACATATATGAATGTACCGGATGAGTGCGCGAATTAATTGGAATATCCAATATTTAAGTTTGCAGTAATTAAATACTATATTATGTATGCGCTGGCAATATTTATATATGTGTAGAATGAGCACAATTTTATTAATATTGAATTAATTATCCAGTTACTAGAGATATTTACATTCGTAATGTAATTATCAATAATTTTATCGTATCGTAATTGGCAGGTAATTGGTAGCGCGATAACTTTTTACTTTTTCATCGCAATCACTATCTATAGCTATAAAGATTTTGTAATTAATATTGATCGTTGTAATTAATATTGATTGAATATTTCAAATTATATATACGTGAATAATTAAGAAATGTAATATTTTGCAGTGGTCACGATAATTTTAAATTAAAATCTGAGAAAAACGTTACATAAAAATTTAATAAGAAAGTATCGACAGATATATATCATTATGGAAAATATCATCGTTTTATTATTCGTAGATATAATTAACACCGAATTTTTAGCGATTTTTTCGAAACCTGATTTAATTTAGAGAGTAAAATGAAAGTGTCGAATAAATTGATCGTTATCATATTTCCGCTTTATTTAAACGCTGTTCCAGGAGTGCCGTAGAAAGGAAACGAGCGATGATTCGATCGATTCGACGTTATAATTAATATTGCGTAATCGTACTATTTGGATAAAAGGATATATTGGCTGAAAGGAGATCTGTATTGGATAAAAGGATAACTATAGCAAGGAGTATCGGAGGAACAACTAAAGATACATCGACTGGCAAGTCTATTAATAATTGTTATTTACGCGACTATAACGTTACGTTGCCATTCACGGTATTTTTTTAATCATTGCATAAATAATAATGTTGATGGAGGTAATTGCGAATTCTTCTTAAATACTTGCACGCAAGAGCATTTAAGGTATCTACATTATGATCGTGCCTACGAAGAAAATTATAATTACTCTTAAATTTTATTTTTTAAAGTAAAAATTGCACAAATTACTTTCCAAATAAGCTAGATACTCGGAATAACTTGAATCTGATATTAAATAATTAAATGATATTTGATACTACGTATAACGAAGAAATAAAATTAGAAGTAAAAATTTAAAGTCAAATGAAAAACGTTTTTTACTTCGGATTAACCAATCGGCGGATTGCTTTTTTAAATAATAATTATTAATTAATAATAATAATAATTTAATATTATAACATTAAATAATTAAAAAAACATTGTCTGGTTTGGTTATGCCCGAAGTAATGTATCCGAAATAATCCGAAGTAATGAACCTATGCATCTCTTTGAGACAAAAATATTCGTGATTAATTATTAAATTATTATATGAGGGCTTGTGAAAAGGGGATGGCAGAAGCGCCGGTTTTTTTTTCTATGCTACACGAGACAAGGTCTTACTTGAGGTCCAGCTCGTCTGGATGTCGCGCCTCGAAGTTGTACAGAACGACGTAGAGGTTGTTCGGCGGCAGGACGCGCTTGCCGGGTGGATTCAGGTGGTTCTGATTGTTGGTGTGCGGCGACGGGCACGGCGACGTGCTCGCCGACGAGTACGACTTCTCGTTGTCGTCCGGCAGCTCCATGCTGGACATCCGGATGGCGCTTCGCACGTGTTTGTGCATCCCGTGGCTCTGGCCCGGGCTGCAGGGCGCTGGAAAATAATATTTGCACGCGCGAATCCGCGGCTCGCTATATTGTTCAAAGACTAATTAGATCGGCACATGTGAAACGGCTATCTCGCGCTCTCACAGATAAAATTAAAGGTCTCGGCGTTGCTATACACATCATCCCCTTTCGAAGCGAGCAATCTGATTTTATCTAGATTTAACGTGATTTTTATAAATAATCGCATATTGAAAACCACATTTACATTTACATACGTGGCACATATCTCGAGTTCCGCGTATTAAAATTTATTGTGTTTTTAATATCTTTTTTTTCCACGCGCACGAGATTTATATATCACGAATTGCAACACTGTAAGATTACGTATCGATTTGCAAGTTATAAACTAAAATGTAAATTTTTCAGTGTTTTGCATTTTATTAATACCGCGCGTCTCTCGTAACTTGAAAATTTAAATCCGCGAATTAAAATACAAATTTTTACAGGAGCGCTCGCGCGCGATAATTGAGCACGGAAAAAAATTCATTAACTTTCATAACTTTTTTGTAACTAAATTCTTAAGACATTCAAGCTTAATTAAATGAGCTTTTAAACGGTTTTACGATTGGGGAAACTCCCTCTCTCGCTGAATCAACCGCCGTTTTACATGCGCCAACCTAATATTACACATCGCGTTATTACATTTGCGGTTACTCACACAGCCTGTTGATACTGCCGCTGTCAGAATGTCGGGGCGGTGTGGTTTCTCTTGCACCCGCGGCATAATAATCCCGCGGACGGTGCCGCACGTGCGCGGTGCCTTCCGGCGAATCCAAGCTGAGACTCTTCATCCGCAGGTTCAGCCTCTCGCGTCTACGTTGCGGACTATGCGGTGCTTGGTTTTTCATAATTATCGGTTAGAAATGTGTTAGCTCACGGTAAGTGGAGTCGCATTTTCCACGCTGACGTCGAAAATTAGGTATAATAAATCACGACTGGCAAAAGAAATATCCGAAAAGTGAAAAATCTACGTCGTTCCGACATACGTCTTCTTTTGAAAATTCCATCCGATCCGAATATTCGATTTTTAGACAGCATGAATTTTTGACGAAAAATGAAAAAATGATATTTTTTTAACAAACGTTTCAAATAATTTAGAAATAAACATCCTATTATAGGATTATAGAATCTTATACTTGACTACTAGTAACGTGAAGTTCAAAATTTGAATATTTATTTCGTTTCTTCTCTTTGAATAGACTTTTCTTTAGAAGTTTAAATTAAGACTCTTCAACGTGTAATTAAACATAAAAAATGACGAAAAGAAGTAATAATTACGAGATGAATAAAATTTCCATAATTAGTCGAGCGATAGATAACTCCATTAATTTTTACAAGTAAAATTCAGCAAATCAGTGAAAGTAATTTAGAAAGAGATAATCGATCGTCAGCGTCGAATATGGAAGTACCGGTTGCACGAGCAAGCAGGACAAGCAGTTCTTTACAGATGCACTAATTACTCAACATAATTTGTATGCTGAAATAAAAAGCTCACAAGCAGCAACAATTAAGGGACACGACTCGCGATAAATTATGGAAAATATTGAAAAAATTGCGGAAAATAAGATTTTTATTTACAATATTTACATGTGCTTCTGTCGAGAGAAATTCGCAGATAAAATTCACTCGATGTGCGCGCGTGGGATAACTTTTTGCACATAACAAGCTTTTCGGTTCTATTATTCTAAATAATATATGAGGTTTTTCAATCTTCTTCTTCTTCTTCTATTTTCCCTAATCGCGTATTTCAACGAGTAGTAGACAAGCGTTGTACGACGATAAATTATAATAAGGAAGAAAACTGCGATATATTCGGTGCGCAAAGATTCAACTCGCGTTTCTCTCGCAACGAAACGCAAAGTATACCATCGTATAAAGGCGTTTCAACGTCTCTCTAAAGCTTTACCGTTAAATATTTACTTTCATCGCAGTACCGCCGATAAAAGCACGTTTCTAAAATTTTATATAACGCGGAGAGAGCTATATACGTTCACACGTGTCCTAAGATTATATTCATTTTTTTTTTAACTCATACACTCGCGAAGGTAGTAAACGAAAGAGAAAAAAAAATGTCGTGCGACGTTAACGGCGGCGTATTGGGCATTGAAAATGAACGCGAGGCAAATCCCGTCCTGTTTTCGATAATAAAGAGATTCCCCATATACGGCGGAACCGATAAAACAGCCTCGTTCGCGTATCAGCGTAAAAAGCGATAGTGGCCGTGTTATATCGATTTAAATCGACAGCAAAGCGCAAATTGTCTTTCGCAGGCTGTATTTACATACGTATGTAACGAACCACAAACTGCGATTGCCTTTCCGTTCCGTTCAAGCAATAAATCCACTTTTTGCGATTTAATACATTTGTTACAGTCAATATCTACGAACATAACGGTTATTCGAAACGTATCTCTGGAAAGGTTTTCCTCTGTTGCTGGAAGCAGGATTTTTTTTTTCTCCTCCAATCTATATCCTCCTCGAGTTCGATTACAAATCATTCGCGTTAAAGGGAAATAACAAGAACGAAAAGCACGGGGAAAAAAGTCTTAATTAAATCGGTTCGCTTGAAATGGTAATTTAAATAATTCCGCGAAAAGGAATAGAGAGATAATAATCCCATGAGCTTTCTGATGTCCTTCCGGATAGCGCACACTCTTCTGTTAAAAATTTACATTTCATGCATATTACATTTTCGAAATTTAGTTTATGTTTTTCGGAACAATAATCAGTATATGTATATCAAACTTGGAACTTTTATTCGAACTTACACTTTAGTTCGGAACAGACACTTTTTGGAACGGTGCACGGAAAGAACAATTTTGCTGAATCCAGATCTGAAAATAATTTTTGTTCGATAATCAAAATAATTTTGTGCGAAAGTCAAAGTGATTGCTAGAATATCAAAACGTTTTATAGCAATGCTTATTCGTTTTAACATCCGTTTTAACAAATTATTTTAATGATTCAACAAAAAATTATTTTCAGATCTGTTTTTAGCAAAATTTTTAGATCTTTCAACAAAATCGTTCTTTCCGTGTGCTCTCGCGTTGCCCCGATCTGTTAAACAATTCCTAGCGCGATGAATCGCGTCGAATCGCGAATGACCGTTGCGATGTGGAACGGTAGACAAATAGGCGAACACACTCCGGGATGTTGGGCGAATCAAGTTCAAATTAAAAGCGCGTATTTGCGCTCTTCTCGCCGTGATCCTGCAATGCACTCTTTACTCTGGATATTGGTATTCCTCCTCTTCCTTCTCTTCGTGCAGTTAGCTAATTATCTCGGGGAAAATAAATTTCCAAATGATCGTGCATTCGTGATGCGCTCGATTCGCGTGAGGAACCTGCTTTTCGATCGTTGTTGATATAATATATATATATAGCGTCCTGTATCTGTGTACACAGCCGGATCGATACACTCGACTGAGAATCGACACCCACGTTTGCGCATCTGTCCGATATTCGCTGTCCCCGTGGCCGTCCATTAGCCACTATTAATCAAGGAGCGTGAAATACGTGTCTCTCCTCGAGCGTCACGAAACGTAGTCGAGTTATACTATAACGAATTAACGAGTTGTAGGTGACGTTATTTCATACAACGCGGACATTTTAACGGACACGTCGAAATGTCCCTTGGACATTTCTAAATTATCACCGCGCGGCACACATTCGGACCTTTTAATATTTAATAATACTGCTATTACATAGCCGTGAAATACAGATGTAACGTTAAATATTCGTTATGCCCCCTTCGTGTGTATAACAGTCATTCCCGCGTGTGCAATAAGCAACGGGCGGTTAACGAACAAGTTCAAAAAACCGGGGGTTACCGAGATATATTTAGATATTCGATATATATATATATATATATATATACCCAAGAATGTCCGTCAAATATGCTCCTCTCGTCGCGCGGACTGGTGGGAAGAAAATCGAGGAATGGGTCGCACAAACGGATAAATAAAATCGATAACGCTCGAGCAGAAGGAAAAACGACGAGGCCGGCGACGCCGCGGTGTTCTCGGGGTGGATCCTTCACCGGAAGGATTTGTCGTACTCCACGGATGCACTCGGATGCACTCGCGCGGCGCGCGAATGCGCCATTCGAGGCGACGCGACGCGACGCGACGTGACGCGATGCGACGCACCGTCATCGTTTTTTATTGGCGCCGCGCTGTGCTTGCGCCGCGTCCAGCTCGGGTGTCCTTAGCGAGGCCGACGTCGAGGGCGGCGATTCCTGCGACATCAGCACCAGAGGCTGGCCGAAGGGCCGCGTGCCGGAGGTGGATCCACCGCTGCCGCGTCCTGATCAATCAAATTTCAACAACGATCACAGCGGATCACACAGCGAACATTCCGTGCTCTCTTCCAGCGGTCAGTTTGCCTCTCTGATTCACTCTCCATTCGATTTCTCTCTGAGCTGATCACTCAGTTCCAAGAGTTTTTTTTTTTTTTAAGGGTTACGGCAAATCGTCAAACTCGCACAAGTTCTCGTTAATAGTTCGCATTAGACTATCGCAGGTTGGAAAAATTCGGAAGTTACTGATGCTCCTCAGGCGGGGGTTAGTCGGCGATATATATAATTTTCTCGTTAGTCCTTGTGTTATCCTCCATTAAATGGTTACTTGATTTTTTTTTCTGTATAGCACTATTCTTATTATAGCGATATTATAGTTTCGTTTCGTACGTGTCTATATATACGGTTGTGAAAAATGTGCGACTACGAAACGTAAAGAAGGGGGGCAGAAGCAAATTAAATGATTGAAAAGAGGAATCTTATAAATATAATAACTGCTATAACTAACTTAATGACTACTATTATAGTCATTGTTATGACTACTATTATGACTACTATTAATAATAATCTTAAATGTAACAACTGCTATAACTAACTTAATGACTATTATAGCCACTGTTATGACTGCTAACATTACCGTTATTATTTATTAAATATCTACTTATTGCGATTGTTACAATTATTGCTTATGAATTATTACGGTCTAATACCGTCATCATCAGCCGTTATTATTATTATTATTATTATTATTATTATTATTATTATTATTATATACAGATATTCAGTCGGACATATGACAGAAAGCTAATGAGGGGTGATTTGGGATGGGGAACTTGATAAGCCTTCGTGATAAGCCGCGAGATAAAAAGTCGAGAGGGCGAGAAGCGATAAATTATTTCTCTCGTCGTCGAGGAGACACCCACGACGACAAAGTCAGCCCAAAAAACCAATAAATCCTGCTCGATCCTATCGATGATTCTTGGGAGCTCGAGAGCTTCTTCAAAATCGAGCATGTTTGAAAACGAAGACAGTAAAGTACGTAGTTCATTGTTACGAGAATTAAAATAAAACTGTCTGGTCGCTCGATAAATCAATACGCTTGCATGTATTTTATGTGTAAAATTATTAGCGACGCGGCCGTCGTACATCTAGAGATATTTTGTCAAGGTCAATTTATTGTACTAATTGTACAATTTATGGATCATTAAGAATTGCTGTATAAATAATGACGATAGATAAAACAGATAAAAGTGTAAAAGTATAGAACATGTAATTAGGCAGATGGCCATATTTATCGTCCTGGGTGTGACAAATGTAACAAATGTGTAATCGTCGTATCGCTATAGATAATCTTTTCGATATAACGTAATAACAGAGTGTTAAATAATATCAACAATGACGTTAGCGACTTACCTCTAAAGATCGATCAAATTAATCTTAATGACAAGCAGAATACAGATAGAAGAGAAGTAGCAGTATAGAGAAAGAAATAGGTGTAGAAGAAGGAGAAGAAGAAGAAAGGAGAGTGTACATTAAAGAATCGATAGAATTACGAATTTTTACGAGTCATGTCCCTGAAGAAGACGAGCGGCTTTACATAAACACATAGAATGACTTCAGACCTTGGAACTGACAGTACTGGAGCACGAACGACATTAAACACGCACACACATATACACGTGCTTAAAATGAAATAATACATAAATTCAATTACACAACAATAACTTAGCAGTCGAGAAGATAGGAATACGAGATGGAATTAGATAGAGCTACAAAGGTACTGATTGTGAGATTGAACTACAAAGGCAGAGAATTTGTGAATCACCTGCACGTATTGCTTCTCTTTAAACAAATATTGAAAATTTCGAATTGCGTTTGATAATTTATACAATACTTTTCGATGATTTATACGACACTTATTTTATTAATTCGAATTGTACATTGCATGTACAACTATAGAAAAACTAATAAATACGTTGCAGCTCATTAAATTAAGTTTACATTCCTATCTTCTTTTCTGTATAAGTATGGTAATAATAATTTTTCTACGATACTACTAAAAAATAAAAATGATAACTTAAAAATTACTTATCTCCTTTACAGTTTAATAAGAAAGATTATTCAGCTTACAGAATTGAAATAAAAATTAGGGAATATTGTACCGAATTATACAGAAAAAAATAATGGATTAAATATCGATACGAACTTACAATTAGATTAGGTGGGAGGTAAGATACACAGTCGAGAAATATATTGCTCCAGTACTACGTCGACAGAGAGATATGCCCCAATAACTTCTGCATGTTTCAGCTTCACAAGCGTATCGATTGTTAAAATTGAACTATAGCTTTGGATTTCAAATTCTATGAATTTTTCCCAGCGACGGATTACAGTATTCGGAATAGGAAAATTTTATTCAAGAGACATACTACTAAAAATTCTCTTATCCTAGAAACTTCTTATTACTCTCTGTAATAAGAGGTTTGAAAAAAAATCACGTTTTTTTAGTAGTTTCATAAAATTCAACGGTTTATAATAATAACGACACAAAAAGGAATAAAGTTCAGGGAGACGAAGTTCTGGAACACGAGATACGTGCTTACTCGTCCCGAGAACCCGGCGAATGTCGCGCACGTAATCCGCCACTGTACGTGGGAAAATTTTCGGGGTTCCGACGTACGTTCCAAGGTCGGCAGGAATTCTTGGTGGTGCGCCTTACCAGAGGTGGACGAGGAACAGGGATGGGAGGAGGCCCTCGCTGACGAAGGTGCTGCACCGGAGGGGGGATGTTCTGCTGTGGGAGGCGTAGGTGGTGAGTTTGTCGAGTTTCCACGTATCTCGCCTGCCTGCTTCAGCACCTGGTATATGGCGTCCACGTCTGCCCATACGGGATAAAGAGACACAGCAATGCAGAAGCGCATATCGAACGGACTGAGTTCGTGGTGTTTTATTTTTTTTTCTTTCGAATCGCGCGCTCGCAGTCCGCGAGAGTGCTCAATTTTTCTCACATCGATCTGTCTTCTTCTTCCCTTTTTTCGTATTGGCGTTGATAAATGATAAGAAAATGGCGCGCGATAAATGATATAGCGGCTTTGGCAACAGCGCGAACGAACGAATAGTCTTCGCGACTTAAATCGTAGTGCAAAGAGATGCTCCAAAGGGAAATAATGAGTCCACTTTTCCAAATGACTTTTTAACAAACTTTTAGTTTTACGTTTGTTATTATTTAATTTCGTGGTAAAATCTTGAGAATAAATGTTACCCAGTTAAATTTTTGTAAAGAAAAACAGATTTTAAAGTCCGTAATAAGGAATGCTATTTTCTGCATCAAAAATCCAACTTTGCATGGTTGTGGACGAGCATTTCACTCTTTCACTACTTTTTAATATGCAACAGTTACACAATTTCAGCGAATGAATGGAATTGTAGAGCAAGTTTCGAGTGTCTTGAAAGGTTTTTCGATTAAAAAGCTAAAATCTAATTCATATTCTATCAAATTACTCTCAATGAATAATTTCCCGGGGATATATAGGACAGTAGTTAATTCACTTTAATGACTTTCTATATTTCTCGAGTTCTTCATTGTACTTTCTTCCGGATCCATTCACTCGTCGCTACACACGCAGAACACGACAAAGAGAAATTGCGAAAAAAAAAAAACAGGTCCTCCCGCGTTGTGCGGTTGTATCTCCAAATGGATTTCTAACAATTTTTAACTAACGCGTACGTCATGCATGAAGGGAAACCCGAGGTTCTCCCGCGGAACAGGAGAGAAAGAAAGAGAGAGAGAGAGAGAGAGAAAAAAAAGAGAGAAAGATTCCCTCCGCGATCCGATTGGTGACAGATAACAGGCTTATCGAGAAATCGACCGGTTCCCTTCGTTCGCCGACAAAAATGTCCTCGACAATGAGAGAGAGAGAGAGAGAATGTCAGAGAGAGAGAAAGAGAAAGAGAGCTGTCGCGTTCGCTGATGGCGGGGAGACAGGTTGGCGGGAGGGAAAAGAAAACGCATCGTATGGAACTCGTATATGCGTATGTATGTACATATCTGAATTATCTCGTACTCACTGTGCTCAGACGACGCCGGCATCTCGTCGGCGGGCACCTGCGTCTTCTGACGGCGTAGAAGCGGTATGCCGCCGCCCTTCTTCGGCGCCAGGCTCGGGCACAGCGCCGGCTGCACCATGTTGATGCAGTCCGTGTGCGCGTTCGCCTTGCAGCCGCGGCACCGGACGCCCTGGCGGCTGTGGCCGCGCAGCACCTGGCCGCACGCGTCGCACGGCGTGATCTTCCGGTACGTGTTCTCGCGCCAAGTGTGCCCGCCCTCGGACTCGAGGCTCTTCCTGCGAAAGCACAAATCGCCCTTGTCTCACCGGGTTCCCACGGGTCTCTCTCTCGCGAGGAAGATCGGTGTCGTGCGCGTGCGTTTCCCTTGCGATCGTGCTGTTATTTTACCGGTTTGTCATACGTGTGCTCTTGCGGGAGGAGAGTGCATTAAAAATCAAATAGAGAAAACCTACAATCTGCCCAAGGATTAAGTTCAACGTTAAATTCTAAACGTGACGTTAATTACAGCGACGTGTCGCGTACGCGATGCATGTCTTTTTCTTTTTATTAATTACGTAACGAAATGTAAGGTCGGAAAAGGGAATTAAAGACTGTTAACGTACAAAGAATTTCAATGCGGTCTGTTAATATGTGTAAGAATAAATAATAAGAATAAATCAAATCGCGAGTTGTTAAGGAAAAAAAAACATTTCGTTAACGGTGGTTTGAGTGTAATAAAAAAAAAGTAATCAGGTAACATCCGTCCTCAAATGTCAGAAGTAGAATTGCAAACGTCAACTGACGTTCGCGAACGATTTGAAACTTACCTGGACATGGCGACGACGGTGGAAACTGCGTGGTACATGGTTGCCTGCTTTCCTCTTTATTAGTCGAGCATTCGCAAAACAGTATCTACGGTTATTCAAAGGTCCCTTTCGTCTAACGTCTATGGTTCCCCTAATTGGGAAACTTACAAAGCGCACGGAAGTAAAAGCATATATTAACTCGGAACGTCTCGTCTTCGAGAGTTCGACTTTGACAACAGAGTCGTTTCTATATAGTTATATGCGAAAGGTGCAACAAGAAAAACTCTATTTGCTGTGCGCCGTTTTGTTTACCGAGATGACAGCGACGGCGTTTCCATTGCCGGTGGAAATGTTTGACGAGTGAATTATTATGTTTGCGAAATACAAATACACGGGGCGAGCTTTCCTTGCGGAACTTTCGCATTTAATCCAGTTAATACATCGATATTGAATAAGAGTGCCTACAGTGACTACATTCCTATTTTAAACGTTCAAAGTTTGCGAGAAAATTTCTAACTCCTTATTAAAATAACGGGGTGGGAAAGTATAATGTCGAAGTTAAGTTGTGTCTATCTACATCACGATAAAGCGACGATCTAATCTCTGAAGGGCATTCGTTATTTCACTTGTTCACATGCAGTACGTCACGTAGGATTCGCAAAACAGTTTTTTTTTTTGTAACATATGTCACTGCGTGACAGAGAAGGAGAGAAATTGGAATATGACAATGACTTTTTCAGTATAACATCCTTTCGAAGTAGAATTTCGAGTTTACTTTGTATCGTTTTTTACCTTTCGACGTATTATTTTCTCTACGAAATTTAAATTTGCGCATCCCACGAATGTACCCAGCTGCGCTATCATCTACTGAGCGTCGCGGAAACAAAGTTTGGCAAAGAGAAACACGGATGAGACAATCAATGTCGGATTTACTCTCGAAAAGCAAAAGTGATCCTTCTTTCATTTCCGGGGCTTGTATCGAAGGGTACATATAGAGAGAGAAAGAAGAGAGAGAGAGAGAGAGGGAGCAAATATATAGTTCCCGGCATGTCGCCCGGTGTAGAAAACCACATCTCCGTCGCGTCGGAAACTTTGTCGGCGTTTTCTTTCCCGCGGCATGCAACGTACGTGATGGAAATTTAGTATTAGTGGAAAGGAAATAAAAGTAGCTCACTTGTCGGACAACGGCGGTGTCGTGGGCGAGCTCGTCTTCAGGCTCTTGAACGCCTTCAGCCATTTCAGCTTCGGGCTTCCGGTCGAACCGTTCGACATCTTCCGACTGGTCACCCCATCCGGTTGACCGGCCTCGCCACCCCCGAAAAGTTCCTTCTGTGATTGGCAAAAAAAAATATATATATATCTCATGATACATTTTTAATAATTATATAAATAATATCTAATAATTATAAAACATTTAATACATGTACAATATTTGTGCGATTTTTTTCGTAGTAACACTGGGAAAAGTTTGTCATCATTTTCGTGCAATATATGTATAACGCGTTTCTAATATTGAGAAATTTTATTTATGGAAAATTTAAAATCTCGAATAATTGAACCTTAACAAATGAAGGATTTAGGATTAAAGTTTCGAATATAACATTAAATCACATTTTTTATTTTTTATTTAATTTCTTTGAATTAAAATCTAACGGAATTTTTGGAGGTTTAATCATTAAAATGATTAACGTTGGAAATCAAATAAACTGTGATTGAAGATACCGCACGCTTCGAAAAAAAATGTGGGCCCGATTGCGATTAGCGAATCTGCAAAAGCGATCTAGGACATTCTGTATAATTTTACGCTTCGTGAACAAGGGAAGAAACCCATTATCATCGCACACGGAATCACCCCTAAGCTACGATCACGACTACACGCTTCTTTGCGTATCAATTAGCGTGTTTACGCGTCCCTTATGAATGAGTAAGGAGCGAGCCCTATACATGTATATGTACATACACGTGACTCGGAATGAGTTTAATCTACATCCACGTGGGGAGTATTATCCCAGCGACTCCGCAGTTATTACATTACATATGCCGTCTTGCGGATAATAATTATCGCGCGCAAGGTAGCGAGATTACGTGAGGGTTATTCCACATGCGAGCCTGGCGATTTTGACGGATGATGTGGCGCTTTAATTAAAAAATCCCGGTGCTTCCAATCAAAATAAATAAAGCCAATAATCGCGGCATATAAATCTTAACGTGAACAACAAGTTGCTCCTTATCTGTCGTGCCTATAAGAAATTTATGAATCGTAAATGCGATTCTTTTGTAAACTTTTAAACCGCGACTATACCGAGTTGTTATATTATTGCACTTTCATAGTTTTTATATAGGACATAAGGATAAGATTTTCTCGTCCCGCGATCAAGAGTTTTATCTCCGTCGCAAACACGCGCTTAGCAACACACACGTCAGCCGTGTGAAAACCAATGCGTCGATACACCACCCTGGTGTGAAACGTTTCTATGGAGATGCGACTACGATTCGCCCGTTTTCAACTGCAAGAATATATTCATTGACAATACGTGCATGTTAACTTTCATTGATCCCCCCTGGTCATTGAGAATATACTCGGCCATTGTTCGCTGTCGCAACATTAGCCCCTTTGTGCTCGGACTTCACAATGAATAAACTCCTTATCCGTCTAATAACACAACGTTCCCCCACGCCGTTCGAGAATAATCGTTGTATAAAAACTTGATTAGTACATTAATATATATTTTTCGATTCCTTTTGATTGATATTACGCGATCAAACGAAAAATCACGTGGATTTAGTCTATATAGAATGTAAACGAAAATCAGCGAGTGACATTATCGTGTCGAGACGAAACAGTATTATCGGATAGTAAAGAAAATGCTAATATTCATAATTATATAGATATTAGGAGCACTGTCAGGCACTTTTCAATCAGGGCGGCCAGTGCACTCGCCGAGCGAGTCCACTGAATCATGCGGCACTCTCGGTACGGTGCGGTGTAGCGCGTGCCAGGAGCGCGATAGATTCACCAGGGAGGAAAAAAAGGTACTAACGACTCGCGTGCGTAACGTGGTCCATCCCATCGTGCCAGGCTTGGAATCGCGATCGCGACTGTCACACGACGGGCGGCAAGCACGATGGTAAAAACGGCGGCGCGCGGTGGCGAGACAGCCGACGACGATCCTGCTCGCCTGACCTGGATAGACGGACTCTCTCACGACGAGGCCAGAAATGGATTTTCAGACGCTCGTGCTCGCCGAGTTGACCCAGTTGCGAAGGCGCATGTCGCCCGATTGCGCGCGCCAGTATTTATCCGGCGTTTAGGCTAAAGCGCATCCCAGTGAATGACCAATCGCCAGTGAATGGCCAACGCCACGAGCCACCCATCCTTAGGAAACTTTTCGGAACAGGCGGCGACCGCCTTTGTCCATATATTTTGTCACACGTTATACACCGAGAAATCCTCCGCGTCTCCACGCGAATTCCGCGTGGGCCGCGTCTCCCCGCTGCCACGCGCGGTCCTGCGCGCGACATTTTCCCGTGCCCGCGCGCGCATGCTGAAATTACCTTGGCCACAGATTTTAAATTTAATCCTCTTCTAGATTATACAACAATGTACGCTTCCGCGTTTTTTTCCTTCACGAAACGTATTTGTTTCTCTTTTTCCGGATTACGCCATTGTATGCAGTTAATCTATTTCGGAAGCGCATTAACAAAATTGAATTTCCCGAGCGCGGAGTGATAAATCCAATTTGCCAGCATATTTCAACGAACGTGCATAGGTTTACACGTGATATTTATAATTGCGTGACGTAGTTAACGTCGTTATATATTTTGTAAACGCGCGCCGCTATCAGTTTTCAATTATAACGTCATTAATTAGTTACCGAAGACTCGCGATTAATATCTGGCGACTCTATTACCGTTAACGGCCCACTTTTTTTTTGTCAATTCCGGACGGCGCGCAATTTTCACTTTAAGTTAATAACGCGCGAACAATTGAGCAGCTCTTCACTGGCGCGTCCATTCTGTATATACTGCACACAGATGGGGCTCGGATGCCACGCGTGGTCGGACAAATTGGATGAAATGGGGAGATAGATGCCTGATCAATTTTAGGCTGCGAATAGAGGCATTTAATATATAGGTTCATCTATCCTAGAATTCAACCTCGAGAAGTCCCGCTCCACAATATATATTTTTTAAATTCACGTCAGAAATATTATTATAGGCACACGGAGAGAACGATTTTGTTGAAAGATCTAAAAATTTTGCTAAAAACAGATCTGAAAATAATTTTTTATTAAATCATCAAAATAATTTGTAGGAATGTTAAAACTGATAAGCATTGCTATAAAACGTTTTGATATTTTAGCAATCATTTTGACCTTCGCACAAAATTATTTTGATTATTGAACAAAAATTATTTTCAGATCTGGATTCAGCAAAAGTGTTCTTTTCGTGGCATTGAAATTCAGTCCTGATCGTGAAAAGTTCTTCTTGCATTATATATATATATTTTTGTTATTCTGTGCGTATCTCGTTGTTTTTATTTATCTCATACTGCTACATATTTCACAAATGGGTCTTATAAAAGAATCGCATTTACGTATCTTATTTTCCATATAAGTATAACTCGCAGTAAATGGTTATCGCAATAAATGGCACGATCGCGTTTTGACGTGCGCGAGTTGTAAATACAAATACACTTTTTGCATCGATCGGGATGAATAAAGTAATAGATGCGACGCCGCGTCGTGGACGAAATAAAATAATAAACGTGCGACGCGACGGATGTTGCGTGGTACGGTTATTATGGTAGGGAACAAAAGTAAAGGGAAAAACAAAGGGAGAACATGCATACCTGCGCTTGCACTGCGGCTAGACGCAGTTGCGCCACGCCGAGGTCGAGGCGCTTCAGAGAAATATCTTCCTGCAGCTCGGCCACTTTCGTGTAAAGATTACTCTCGGCGCTCCTGCAATGGCAAGTGATAAAATAACTCTTATCTTGTGTTTCTCTTCTTAAAAGATTAAAAAACTGACGTATTTCCATGCGAGCTACCGCCCGCGCCGACTGAAACGGGGGGATGAAAAACGTAGCTATAAAGGTAACAAACGTTCGAAAGCACCGCGAAAGCAATCTTGATTAACCCCCTTTGTGTGGACGGTAATAAAAACATACTTGATAAAAAGTACAGCAATAATACAAATGATATAGTAAAATTCATTTCACATTCCCTTCGAACTTTTCGCAAGTTTTTCACGTTGCAATAAATTATTATAAATTTGACCGTGACAGAAAATTCTTCTGCCATAAAGCGTAAAACAAACCCACGTAATAAAACCCAAGTAGTATAAAAAATTCATAAAGTTGAAATTTATCTTTTTACGTACAATTAACACGTTAACTGCCAACGTGGGCCACTGATGACCGCTGTCGAAATTTTTTAAAAAGCTTGTAAAAAAATAAATACCATTTAATGTAAAACTCTGAATGACGCACACACACATATTATACGTATAGCTAGAATAGCTGGATAACAACGTGAAATAAAAAGTGTACAATTTAGATTAAATGAACCCACAAAAATGTAGATTTTATAATACATACTCCCTAAATTTTCTGGAGTGACCTTTCACTCTTTTGGAGTGAGATTCACTCCAGAAAATTTAGAGAGTATATATTTAAATATATTACATGATATTTCATCATTATATATTTATAACAATAAAAATTCTAGTGTGGCGTACACGGTAATAAAAAAATTGCTTGGCAGACAACAGTGTTAAAAAAAAAAAAAACTGCGCTGTGCACGGACTGATGTTACGATGCTACGCTCGTTACCCGTCGTGTTACAAATACGCGCGGTTTGCGCCAAAAATAGTATATACGTACTTGCGCTGCATTCGCACGAGTGCGTCCAGAGCGTCTTGCAGACGGCCTATTTCCTGGCTGAGGCTGTCGTACTCGCGCTTAAGGTCCTCCATGAGCGGGAGCGTGCTAGTGCCCGTCGGTACCAGCTCGTCCCTGAGCGTGGGTATTTGACTGATTCTCTCCATCGGTATCTGCTCGGGTGGTGCCGGCGCGACGTACAGGCGTCGCGGCGGCTTCCTCGGCGTCGCGTTCGCGGATAGATTTCGCGCCAAGGCCTTAAATAAACGTTACACTTGACGTTACATCGCCACTTTAAGTGATTATATTTGATATTACGTTCTTATATATAACTGTATGACGTGGCGCAAAGGATGAAATGGAGTCGGGCGGGATCGGGGGTAAAATACGTTTCGCGAAATAACTGGAGTAAATTGAAAGTGGAATGATTTAACGCGTGATATGTTACACACGTAACGTTAACGTAGCGACGTTTCGCAAATTTATGTGACACACGTAAAGATTTAATATCTTTTTTGTCGTCGCGAATCATATATCAAGCGTCGCGAAATTTGAAGATCGCACAACTATACGCGATGATATCATCGCGAGATAGCGGAAAAAGTATTCGCCGTGTCACTGTCGTCGTGAGTCTCTTGCAAAAGTATTCTCGCGTCAAAATAATTCCTCGAAAATGCGATACGAATGTGCCTTAAGTGACAAATCGGTATTTCGAACGAGGGTCCGCGCGATCCGATCGGCGGATTTCAAGGAGGGCAAATCAGTGAATACCGGCGTGTTTGGTCAGCCGAACAAGTTAACTCACCATAGATATACGTGCACGTCATCAGATATACGCGCGCGAATACATGTAACACACACACACACACACACATAAACGTGGCAAATCTCGAGCGGCCAATATCCCGAACGCCGCCGCCGTGCCCCCACAGTGAATATGACCGGCTTTAATCAGGCAGCCCCTGTTTTCATTCTGTTCCCTCTTCACCGAATACCGACGATTGTAATCCGCCATCAGATACCTTGCCACCCCGAAATTGGATATATGCCCGGTACGTCTATTTGCTATGCGTGATCAATATGTCCGGAATACGATATAATCGTATCGTCACGGGGGCGGCATCGTATCTGCGGCCACGCGATCGATCGGCTTCGATTGACGTATCGAGACCGATCGAGCCGCGAGACTGACACGATGGATGCTCGCTAAACTCGAGAGATTTGGCCCCGTTTACGAGAAACAAGTTAGAGACAATCGCGTGTATATTTCGCCTTCTCCAAATGCCGATTGGAAAGTTCCATAGATTTTGATGGAAAGTGATGGCCGGATTTTTTTTCTTGGATTATTGCTTTCGACAAAATTGAAAAATTTTATTTTTATCGTAAAGTAATACTTGACACCGCGGTTTCTCCTTCTCCAAATGCCGATTGGAAAGTTCCATAGATTCTGATGGAAAATGGTGACCGGTTTTTTTTTTCTTGGATTATTTCATTCAACAAAATTGAAATATTTTGTTTTTATCGTAAAGAAATATTGACACCGCGGTGAAGCGAAATGATGATAAAGGAAGAGGGAAAGGCGTTTCCCACATACGTTTTCCATATCTCGCGGGTCCCATAATTCTCTCGGAAAAGCGAACGTATATATACTCGTAGCATACCTGCAGATCGTTCGACGGTACAACCGTCTGCGCTTCCTTGGCCACGACCTGATAACGTTTGGCCTGCTCGCCGGAACGCTCGCCGGCCGCGTCCGAGATCCCGGCGACGCATTTGCAGGCCAATCCGCAAAGTTCCTCGTAGACCTCCGCAATCTCGCCCAGCAGACCCGGCAGACAATGGAACTGATAGCGCTCGGTAATGGCGTTCGTGGCGCGTAGCTGCAGGATGTAGGCGTTGTGCGACTCGAGGTAAGCGCGCTTCAGCTCCTGCTCGACACCGCCGGCCTCGTTGGTTAGCAACGCGGCGTAGGCGCGCTTGTAATCCAATCTGGCACGCTGCAACTTCTCCTCCGTCTTGCTAACTACCTGCTCGTAAGCGTCGCGATGGGCGAACACCTGGTGGAACGCGGAGCAACACGGATGTAAGCGGATCGCGTATACGGGACGTGAGGCGTGAGAGATCGGGATGGTGATGACGCGCGCGGTTCGGAAGCATAGACACGCGATCGTATTGAGATGCCGTACGCGCGACGTCGAAATCGAATAGTTCGAGTGGGTCGCTTGGGAAACTTTACCGGCCGTATACCGTTCGTCAATTGCCGCCCCAAACTTGTCTCCTCCTCGTGACTCGATATCCGAGCAACGAGAGCCTTGAGATGCGATCGAAGCGCGTCTTTGAATAGTTTGAAACGGCAATTGCAATCGCGCGAGATGGCAATGTCGGCGTTAACGCATCGCCATACACAGAGAGTGCAGTTGAAAGTGTTAAATTTAACGTATTTCATGTGTCCCAAACGGCCCACGGTCCACTTAAATTTTTATGTTAATTTAACACAAGGTGAATATGTTATATAAAATTAATACAAATATATAAAAAAATTAACATAAAAAATGTAACACTGACACAATTTGTAAGCAAACTGTGGAAACTTTTTTTCAATAAAATTAACGTTTGATGATATTAAATTGACATATATTTTATTCTCTTATATTTGAATTTACGTTTTAAAACATATTATTTTTCTATAATTATCTGTTCACTTTTATTTGTTTACTCATAAATTGTGTTGTTTTGACACAAGAAATGTTGAATATTAATTAAACATATTCAAATAACAATCATTATGTTAAATTAACATCCAAATATATTAAAAATTCAACATAAAATTTTAACGATTTGAATGTTCGACTGACACCGTTTCTAACACAAATATAAAATGTTTTTTTACTGTAAAAGAAAGGCTTGTAGAGATCGTATAACGAGAACGGTATACGATGACGCGTGTCATCTAAATTACTTTCGAATAAAATTATAATAATTTGAAATTGATTACAATAATAATAATAATAATAATTGGTAGCATCAACAAATATTGCGATATACTCGCAAGTTTACTTAGGAACGAAGCTACAAATTTACATAGAAAAGAATTCGTGACGCGCGCCAGGGTAAGCTTACCTTCCTAGATTGCAGCTTTCGGTGGAAGCTCGCCTCTAAGGTGGGCCTCGACAGCTGCTGCTGCAGCACCGCGGCCAGATCGAGGTGAGACGCCGCGTCCGCTTCGACCTGCCGCAGCAAACTCTCCCAAACTCGTCGCATACCGCCGACATCGATTCTCGAGTCGCCCGATCGACTGCGAAATTCATCGACCAGACGTCGCACGTTCGCCGAGTGGCTCTCCATCGCGGCGCCCAACTCCTGGGCGAACTCGGAGACTGCTCCCGCGGAACACACAAGAGAGAGCATTAATCAGGCGGTTACACCTGATGTATTACACAAGAACGGCTGATAAATATCGTTCAATTCCTCGAAGCGAAAATTTTGCATTTGTAATAAATCAAGAGTCACACAGTATTATGCAAAGGCGTATGCAAAAGTATTATGAAAGGTCAAAAAGCGTAAATTTTTATAGAAACACTTACGAAAGTTAAATTAATTACAAAATTGAATTTTATATATTATATTATATTATATATATATATAATTTTATAAAAGTGCACTGTCAGCTACAAAAGTAAACTATCAGAAAATAATTTATTACTCGCTTAAATTTGATACCAGAGTATTGTCTGTAATTATTGCTGAAATATCCAAGTTTCGAATTCGTTACTCGCGAAATAAATCTAAATGACAGCGGAAAACCCAGCGCACAGACAGTTACAAGAATAAACTATCAGAAAATAATTTATTGCTCGCTTAAATTTGATTCTGGGGATTCGACATTTGGATATTTAGAGAGCAACAAATTCAAGCAATTAATACTTCAGAATTAAATTTAAGCGAGCAACAAAGTATTTTCTGACAGTTTACTCTTTTTAACTGTCTGTACGCCGGTATTTCGCTACTACAGTAATAAATTAAATATTATACTGATCTTATTAAATTATCGGTGAATTTTCGTGGTATTTCTGTACTCTATTTTTCTGTCTGACAGATCTAAATATAGGTATTTCTTAAAATATTCACATGAAATATCTTATTTCTTAAAATTTGAAATGCTTCATGAATAAATCAGTAGCTGAAAATGAATAGTTCGAACGGAAATTAGAATTCCGATTCGGGTCTTGTTTCGGTAACAGAAAGATCTGCCTTGGCAAGTTGCCAGTGGAACCTCGATTTACGATGGCAAATTCAACGCGCGGGTGCAACGACGTGGTTGCAGCCCTTTGCCGTTTACGTCGATTCGATTTGGTCGTCAAAGGGGCGTCGTCGTTGCGAGGCTTGACACATCGAAACCGACGTCCCGAGAGAAAGAAGCTCGACGGTCAAAAGTGAAATTACGCGTCGCACCCACCGCTTACTTTTCCATCTCCGTGGTGGAAAATCGGCTCTGGTAAACGTTATTTCGAACGTATCTGGAGTGGCATTCGGTCGTGGAGAATTCAATATTCCCTTGCCGTCTTATCCAATACGAGCGGCGGAGGAACTTTGAAATATCCTTTTATGGGCGATCCGAATGACCTCTTCGCGATCGAGAAACGGTACGGAGATCGTCAAAGAGCGTGTAGGATCCTCTCTCGGGTCGTTATCACTATCGTCGTGATAACGCGGCCCTTTGTGAGAGCTCTCTCTCTCTCTCTCTCGCGCGCGCTGTCCCCCCTGCTTGCTGGCGCGGCTTATTTCCTCGCTTCGATGAACCGCCTCTTTATCGGAATCTCGCGTTTCGAAAAGGCGAAATGTAATTTACTGTGGGGAACCGCGACCGGAGCGCGGTAATAAGGAATCTAAGTATTTTTTTGATGCGAACTTTTTACGTAACTACAATACGTGAATATGTAATAAGCATTTCTCTTCTTTAATATGGCAGCAACAAGATAAGCACTTCAAGTATTGATGTTATTTTAGCATTATCACTAATTATTTTACTAATTATTTACATTTATATATATTTGTACATTCATATATTCATATTTTGCTGATTATTATTGGCGGTATAAATCGCGGTTATTAACGGTTTCTATTTGGCTAAAATATTGAAATTATTAACTCAGATATTCGAAAATGTTCGTAGTTATGCATATTTATTCTAATTTAAGCATATTTGGTGCACTTGTTGGAATATTACATACAAAATTACAGACTATTAAAAATTCTTGTAATATAGGATACTTCATTTGAATACGTTTTGAAAAAAATATATTTTATTTTAAAAAACAACAATTCGCAATTTTGTTGAATTTTATTTTTATTTTTAAATGTTTTCGAGTATTTTTATTTAGATATATATTAAGGATATTTTTCAATCATTTTTTTTTTTAACATTATAATCTCGTAATATCTTTAGGAGTTTTCATATACTTAATCGAATTTATTTGAGACGCTTGTCGCACGGTAAATGCGTATACAGAATCTCGCAACAGCTACGTCAAGACATATCTTGGCGATGGGAAACACATTGTCGTCACTTGCGATATATCTTCGTCTACGTGACGCCATTATTTTGACAAGAGGGGCGCGAATATCTGTCAAGGAATATATTCTTTTTTTCGCTGACATAAAGGAAAGCGTCAAGTGTCAGGGCTTATACATGCGTAGGCTCCGATCGAAAAAAACATTTTTCTTTATGGCGATGCTTAAAAAAATGTTTGTGGCGAAAATATTATTGCCTAAAATTCATAAGATTTATCGACTTATTGAGTTTGAAAATAGAGAGTTAAATATTATTTTTAAAAAGTGAAATTGCTCAAAACAATCCTCTTGCTGTTTATATTTCGCCTCGTTACAATGACTGGGAGTTCAAAAATAGGAGCTTTTACGTCAAGCCTCGTTCAATGAAAATATGGGAGTAGAAAAAGCACGTGTTTCACGTTCGCGCAAATATATACCTTCGGCCTAACAGAAGCGGAGCCTGCGGAGCGAAGGAGATACGGCAGTAACACACACAATGGCCGTTCAAATAATCGGCTTATCTCCGACGCTCGTGTATTAATTTGATATTCCGGTGCCGCAGTTTCGCGGCGAAAGTTTGCGATAAATTCGTGCGACGAGTACGCGAAAGATACAGGAATTCATGCCAGCCAGCCCGGCCAGCTGACCAGCCAGCCAGCCAGCCAGAGAGATGTAGGTTCGCGGCGGCGAATATCGTTTTTCCTCGTCAAACAACTCAAACAAACGGAGGGCAGGCTCGACTGAGTGGCATTATTTCTTGAACCGGGCCAAGATAACCCGGGGATCCAATAAGGTGAACCGAGCTCTGCAGCCTCCGAACTCCCGGCTCCGCCAGAGTTACCTACTACCGTCAGGTAATCCGACCCGTTTTTTTCGTGAGCATTTCCCGAGTGCTTTCGTCGTAGACGTCGGTTATTAATATGTCTTACATTCGGCGAAGGGAAGATCGATATACGTTTGATATACCTACACATTGTTTGGAATAAACAGAAATTCGTACGCTAAAGTGGAGAGATTGTGTTAGCTCTCGAAATTATTGACGGAATAAGATGAATTTCTTATAATAATATCAAATAGCGTTGCGTAAAAGAACGAATCACTAGGTGTAACAGAGTTTTATAAAAGTAATAAATAGTTATATAAATAATTACGTAAAAGTTAAATAATAGGAGGAATAAAAGTGTGGTGAGTTTCAGTAGTAAGTCATACAACTATCGTGTTCATTTAATAATTTCCAGAGAAACGGCAACAGTTAATCTCAATATAGAAAGATTTTTGAGATATTGCATTTGCTGCAGGCAGATTGATTTTAATCGCTCTCCTCCACGAGCTTTCGATTAATGTCGACTACAATTTCACTTGACGGAATCTCACAACTCGTTATCAAGATGTTTCGCGTTGGAAACTTTAGAAATTGCGGGGAGGAGGAGGAGGAGATGGCGCATAAATAAATTATCGTGGAGGGAAGGTCGTCATTGCGTAATTTTCAAATAACGTCGCGCGCGCGCGCGCATCAAATGCATTAATAAACGCGCACAAACCTGTTTATACGGCTATGCAAATGTAGGTATATCCGCGTGTCAAGTTGTGTCAAGTTGCATCACGCGTGTCGCGCCACACGGAGAACAAATCCGCTGGAATTATGATGAAACTGGAGGGTAGAGGGTAGGAGGGTAAGGTATATATCGATCTTCCTCGCCGGAGGCGCCGTCGATAGTGATTTAAGCGGCACGGGCCAAGGGGGGAGACCTTACACGCGCGCAATATCGTCCCTCCCCCCCCTCCCCTCATTAAGACATTTGCATTAGCCTTTAAGCTGCCCCCGTTTCGGAAATTACCGTTTTGGGGAGGAAAGCCGAGATCTCGCGTATAATACGCAATTTGTTCGCTGATCTCTCGCGTTAGCGGATTACATTAGCGCCCTGGAGATCGCTTAATCGTTTAATCATCGCTTCGCGAAAGCCCCCGCCCTGCCGAAGCCAGACTACTTGCGCGACGCATGCATAATACGGGAATTTCAGAACGGGTTTTCAGATCGAACCGACCGCGCGAACTACTACGGTCAGAGGTTCTTATCGGCGAATTTACCTCGGAATTTAATATGATATTACGTGACACTAAAAAAAAACCAGTATAATAACACGTACTTTATATTAGGGCACCTAATAAAAGCATGCTATTATTAAAATGACTTTTAAGGTCTGACTATGCAATCCTTTTAAGTTTATTTAAAAAATGAATGCTCTATATATATAAAGACTATAAAGTGTATCTTAAATAATTGCGTCCACGAATTATATATAGCGTTATTCCTTGTAAAAAACTGAGTCGAAAAGTCCCGAATCATTTTTTTTACAATGTTTAATAAAGCGATCACTACTGACGTGATTATTACTTCATTGAACATTATAAAAAAATCGTGATTAATTATTTAGCGATATTCTTTATAAAAAATTAAGTCCTGAAAAGTTCTGAATCATTTTTTCTACAATGCTCAATTATGAGAAGCAGTGATTACTGAAGTAGTAATTACTTCATTGAGTATTGCAGAAAGAAAATGGAACAGAACTTTTCGACTCGGTTTTTTTACAAGAAATAACGCTATATAATTAACGGACGCTATTTAAGACACATCCTGTATATACATACATATATACATATAAAATATGTATAAAGAATATACATTTAAAATAATATATGTTTATGTCGATGTTTTGAATATATATTTTTCTCTAAACTGCATGATTATTTCAGACTCATCATATATGTGTTTCTTCTCAATTTCTCACACATAAAAACTCGTAGATCTGCATTCCTACGTAGATCTGCAATTTGATGTTCTTATTTACTTTGCAATCAGCAAGGTGTTGCGACGTTACTTGATGTTACCTGATATTGCGATGTGTAATATCTACTATTCGTCATCTATATTCGCACAATATATATTGGCGTATAATTGATAATATTATACGGTACGTTACGTAATATTGGTTTTCATCGAAACCAGCTCCGTGGAATAGCTCCGCGTTATACATATATATATGCATCAATCCCGCGAGATTATTGAGGGAGCTTGGTTATCGTGTAACACATGAATGCATGTTTTGTCGCAACTATTCATCCCCCGTTCCGCGAAATTCTGCGGACAATTGTGGAAGTCTCGCGCGCGAATCCCTTTTAACTCTTAATCAAGCTTATTAAGCTCATCTGGGTTAACGCCTATACGTTTCGTGAAACGCACGGTCGCGATATGAGGAAATTGAGCTCCGCGCGCGACAGCAGGGCAGGTCGTTTTCCGTCAGCGCTGCATGTCGCGCGTTTGTCGCTCGCTTCGCGACGACAGCCGAAGCCATTCGCCGTCGCTGCCGCGCGTCATCGTCGTCTGAACTCTCCAAGCTATTTCCACTTTGACCCTTTGTTTCCCTCCCCGCGCGCGCTCTCGAACTTTCCGGCATTATAGCTTCGCGTCACGAAACGTAGCGCGTAGCGAAATAATTTAGCGAACGGAGAAAACATCCTTCTGTCCGCGCGGAAAATGAGATGTTTTCCCTTCGCGGAGATGGACTTCCGTGTTCTCTCTCGTTGGAAAATATCCGAGTTGGCGCCACATTGTCCATATGGGCGTTCCGCTTTCGTCATCGCCGCGCGGCAAACGATCGCGCGCTCGAAATCGGGCGTGGAAAAAAGTTGCGTCGCATATATGCACACGCCGGTGCACACCGGCGGCGTTTTCTCGTCCGAGGAATTTCGGTTAATTGGAGCCACCGTAATAGCGGCCGCGGCCGCACCATTATCGTCCGTCGGGCCTATTTGTGGGTTTGGTGAAGCATGCTGCACGACGAACAGCCCTGCGTGCTAAATTGGTACCTCGATTGGTACGATTCTCATTGTCGTTGGCGTCAAATCGACGATAGTTAAAAATTATTTTTAAATTTTATATTTTCTATTACATTTAATTTCTATTTCTATTGATATCTTATAAGAATTGTATTTTATGTCAGATATTTCTTATTGTATCCTAAAAGAATGAGGAAATATGATTTAGTCGTAAAACAGAAGTTATTGTTATAAACAGCATAAATATATATTATATGATTTATGCACTACAGACGCACGTCACACTTTTTCTATTAATTAAGAAATTGTAAAATATAATTTTTAAATTTTTTTAAATTTAAATAAAAAATTAATTTTTTTTTAATTTCTGAAATTTAAAATTGAAGATATTAAAAATTATAGATTTTCAAAATTTTGTCCTAAAATTAAAATTTTAAATTTAGCTTTTAATATTTGAAATTTTTAATTTTAAATTCTACATGTTTTTTCTTAATAATAGCGGTTAAAGTATAAAATATGCATATTTGTAGCATATTTTTTCAAAACAGAAATGTGGATGTTTAATAAATAAAAAATATGTGTGAATCTTTCAGAGAAGTATCTAAAAAAATATATTTTAGAGAGCAATATTTTAAATACTGTCTTATTTATCTGGAAAAAGAAACAAAATACTTGTATAATTATTTACATAATTCTGTCTGAGAAATCCTTTTTAGCGAGAGATAAGTTCTCTGGAAATAAGAACAGTTTTATCCATATCGAATTTCCGTTGCTCTATAATTTGTCGCTCTATAATCAGATAAAACAATTGCAAAACTTTAATAATCGCTGACCCCGAGCTACGATTATCGATTAGAGAGAGAGAGAGAGAGAAAGAGCGGATGAAAAAGTTAAGACTCGGCGCTCGTTAAAAATTTAAGGTAGAATGAGTATTACTTCAATTCCCGCGGTACCATAGATCGGCGCAAATATGACGCAGGTGCGCGGCGGTACCGAGTATTGATACGGAGTAATGCGGCGAGACCTGCATTCTTTCAACGATATAACGGCGCCCTTTACTGTCACCTTTTCCCGTCGTTCCGCAAGTTTCACTTGTCGTAAATCGAAATTATCGAAAGGCCGGATTTAACAAGGAAGCACGGGTTTGCGCAAGAAAAGCGGAAGTGCGTAGCTCGGAGAGGAAAAAAAAGGAAGCTGAAATCGCCTGCACTCGGTCGTTTTACACATCGTTTTTGCGTCGATATGAGAATGACTAAGCACTTTCGCAACTATCTCGCGTTACAAGCACATCGAGCCACGATAAACATCGCCACGGTATCATCCGCGCCGCATTTGCATTTCTGCTCGCCAACGAGCGACCTTGCGTCATTTTTGCTCAAAGAGGGACTTTTATCTCCCTGGGGGTTACGGTGAAACTAACGACAGCAAAAATTGTGCTCGGCTTTAGCCACGCGAACGTCAATATCGGCGCGTGAAAAATTCAAAAAATTGCTCCGCATAAATTGCAGCTGATAACACGCAATGGATATAGAATGGAGGCTGCACGAGCGTTTTCTTTTTCCAATACAATCACGCGATGAGCTTTCAAAGGTAAAATAAAGAAAGAAAGAAAAAATGAAATAGGACGATTGCGAAGGGGAAAAATGGGGGAACGGTTTTGAAATGTTGGGGCGAATTTTATTTTACGTAATAGAATTTGCCAAAGAAATTGCCACTTTCACGTTTTGATCGACACATATTGAAAGACATTCAGAGAAATGTATTTACTCATATTCTTGCGCGAATCATTATGCATTTCGAAATCGGAATAAGACGGCTGATCCGCGGGAGAAAATAGAAAATAGAAACGCCCTCGGAAAGAGTTGCATGCGCTTGATTTCTATCTGATAGAATTTACGTTGTCAAAATTGTTTCTTGCGCGTTTTGACCGATATAGTTATATCGATGGGTACTCCTGTAAACTCGATTTGATTTGAAAAAGATTGATTTTGATTGAAAATATCGATATCGAAACTGAATGATTGAGAATAAAATTCGAAAGAAAAAAAAGCCGACGTGTAATTTCATATTTTTGATAACGGATCTGTAAATGGATCAAGAAACAAGTTCTACATATTTCCAATATCTTTCTATCCTCGTTGTCTCTATATTTTTGTTATATCTATTATATCTATATCTATTAGATATAAGGAGAGAAATGTGAGTTTTGTAAAACGAATTTTTAAAAACTAGAATTTTCAAAAACTTATATATCATTGAACCTACTATATATTTGTGTGTGTGTGTGTGTGTGTGTGTGTGTAAAACGTGAAATTTGGACGATACATATAAAACGAGATTGCGCGTCTCTCTATGCAATCGTAGAAGACATGCGGAACAAATTATAAAAGCAGTGAAGTTCACCGCTCGACGTCAGGACGAAAGTAGGCAATAGTGAGGCCATTTATCATTATAATAATCCGGGCTAATTCGAGAGCAGGAACGTGCGCGACAGATCGATGTTGTTTAATGATTCAGCATAAACTTTCTCGCTCGAGAGCGCGCATTGCGAAGAACGGTGTGGCGCATGGAGCGAACGAGGGAATGCGGGCGCGAAGGCCTTTAAATACCCAGTTACCTGGATGAACTGTATCCAATAACAAAACGTTCCCGGCTTAACACGCGCTTCCACACGCGGGAGGGGTGGAAGAGGAGGGGAGGCTGATTATGAAAGAAAAAGGTTGAGATGGCACGAACGCGATGGAAATGGAGGAGTCCGCTCGTTGTGCAGCGAAACGGCGGTGTTTAGTCAGGGGTTGACCTGAATTCAGGTGGGGTGAATCAATATCCTGCCTGCTTGCCTGCCTGCCTGCCTGGCTGGTTGGTTGGCTGGCTGGCTGGCTAGCCGCGTGCTCTGTTCGCTTCGCAGTTACCGTAGCAACCAGACTCCTTCCTTTATTAAAATATGACCTATGTCCTTTTCCGGGTTATCATCATTATGCGGCGCGTATTACGCGATTACATGACGATCAGGGAAAGATTAGGGATTATCGTCGGAAAGCGCAGGTAGTTCCAGTCAGCCGGGTTGTATTACGATCAACCGGCTCGTCCGATGGTGCAGGCCAAAGTGGAATAGCCTTCGTGACTCCAAGGGTACAACCTTGGTACCTTGAGTCTCTCGCTCTGGTTCGACGAACTCTATCGCCCAGTGTCACGCGAGCTATAAACTCGCTCTAGAGCAACTCTCACGGTCGTCCCCGTCAGTCCTCTCAAAATTTCCGTCGGCAAACATTGAATTCAGAAAATATGATTGAAACTGCGAAAAGACTGGATCTTTCCAGTCTTTGTCAATTTATGCGTTTTACTGATAGTCGTCTTCTTTATGTCTTTGTGACGTAGGTTCAATTCGGATTGTACCGTTGGAATATTTTATAAAGATGAATGAAATGTTCGGTTGTATTAAAGATATATAAAGACTTTTAATGTTATTGTTTGAAGAATAGGCGGTTCGTAAATAAGAGACTAAATTCAGTGCAGATGCGACAGTTAATAAAATGTCAATTAATTAATAAGTTAACTTCGCCATATTCTGGAATTATTGCTGGAAAACGTCGCGCGGTCCGCATTTATCCAGTCTCGTTAATGTTACAATTATCCTCATTGATCTTACTTTAATTGCACTCGCCCCCGGAGATAGGTCACCGTTTCCACTATTTCGGGCGGAGATGCAGCATTTAACTTTTAAACGACCGGCTAAAAACAGAAGTCGACAGCCGTCGCTATATATCAGCCGTGTGGCACCGGTCTTTGTTTACGTGGCGATTAATGTCGTTTCATCGAATCCGTCGCGTTTCCGCACGCGGACTGCCAGACCAGGCGGTAACGGTATTTGGCCGCGCCGATGAACCGAATAAACATCCAGGTCAGCACACGTGATAGCCTCGAGTGATCGTTTGACGAGAAAGAGAGGAAGAGAGAGAGAGAGAGAGAGAGAGAGAGAGAGAGAGAGAGGGGCTGCGCTGCACGTACTCTAAAATCCGCTACGAGGCGAGGATCTATTTATATCACGGTAACGAGCTCTTGTGTGTGGGATTGCGCTCCTGCGAAACGGAGCTCGCGGAATTTCCTCGAGAACGCGCAATGTTCATCGGAGATATTCGAATCTGTACGGTCGAACGGCGCGACGAGATAACGCCAAATGACTCACTCTACCGTGCATGTGTGTTTGGAAACGAGAGGCGGCCGCGAGATGCGGCCAGATCAACAGAATAATATACTTTACGTGGCGCGACAGCGCTCCAGCTTTGCTCAGTCATTCTTACGAGGTACATACATCCTTCTTACGATATCAAATGTGAATTGGAGAAATAGAAGCACAAGACGGTTTATTCATCATCCATTTCCTTTTCGAAACGCAAACATATAATTTGAAGAAGTAACTTCACTTTTTTTATCCCTGGCACTTTGAGTCTCGTTCAGCTCGTGTTCTTGGCATGTGGAGCCCCGCGAGTCTTTCATCATGGATATATATTTATTGAGTATTACAGACCCGACAGTCTCTACTTTCCGACAAAGTGTAGCACTCTGTATTTTTCTTCATTTGCGACTCATTTACGACTTTAGTTTTATGGATACATAAATCATATAAGAAAAGAACTACGTCTGACAAGTTATATACGCCCGGCAACCGAATACGAACGTGTTTCCATTCAGGTTCAGAGATACTTGCCCTAATCCGATTTTATCGGGCGATCCTATACGAACCCGAACGCGAGAGAGAGAGAGCTCGTAAGTTTCCACGGACGGAGTGACAGTTCGGAGATCGGGGTCGATAGGTCAGGTAGGGATAGCAAGTGACAAAGACCGATAGCCTCGAGTTCAGCGGAGTAATAGGCTCGCCAACCTCTACTTAGCCTCGGCTACTTCCAACTGCTAATTAATCTTGAGCCCTTCATCCGCGGCCGTGGAACCGCAGTCGCCGATTGTCAAGGTGGGACGAGAAAGGTCAGCTGTGACAGATTGTTTTGGGCGACGTATTCGCAGAAAGATGTACGTAATGGGAACAAGTGGGCTTTAATTAATCCTGCGTCAAGACCTCGGCGTGGGGGTATATCCGGTGTCCCCCGCCGCCGGTGTGAGATACATTAAGTAAAAGGCGTCCCCGCCCCCGCGCACACAAACTTCCCCTCAACATTTTACACGGAGACGCACCGCGCTCGTCCCTAATGACGGATTCCTCGAGTAAACTGAGGAGACAAGAATTCTCATAACAAAATGTCGGGAATTTAATAGCTTTTGTGTTGTGAGCGATTGAGAGTAAATTGCCTTTCGTCAACTAGAGAACACACACAAATTGATAACGAAACTTTATATTCTTCGGTTTAATTTTCTCCGGGGAATAAACTTTAAACTGAAAATTAATCTCATTTTAATTTGGTTATTAATTCCCGAAGTTTATTTAATGTCAAACATTGAAAAGTTATGACAAATCACTTCTCCCGACATTCTCGTTAAAGGGAAACTCGATTTCTAGTTTATCAAACATTGAATCGCTAATGGTCGTTCTCGCAACAACAAAAAACGGAAAGAAAATTAAATATACTTCTCTTCGTAAGTATTTATTTACACTTTAAAAGTTACTCTACAATTCGTATGTTCAATAATGGGCAAGAAATGTCTGGCGACTTTTTCAATTCTCCCTACAAAGAAAAGTGACTTCGCTTTTTCTAGAAAAAAAAAACGAAATTATATATTATTTCTATAATAAGATATGCCATTATGTCATCTTATACTGTTTGCTGATTTAAACCTAAGCCATCTTCTCGCTCGACGGCTATTAAACTTTTGCCAAGTCGAGACACGTAATACCGTAACTCACGTACAAGTTTGAAGCTGCCAACAAGAAGTTATACGATTATATGGGCACGTACATTAAATACACGGGTAATGCAAATCGCGTCGGTCGACCGACGTTGATTCTTCAGTTTGCGAATATTAGCCGCGGCTATATTGTGCGCGGCGATAGCTTATAGCTTTCGCGAATATTAGCTTCCTAGGAGAACGCGAATAAAGAATCCGGCAAGGTACGCTTGGGAGAACGTGAAAGAAGCGCAGGCAATTCTTTGTGCGTGCGAGTCGGTCTCTGAAAATTAAGTTCGTAGACATATTTCTCACTCGGCTGAGCTGTCTAAGCTGACAGTGCTGAAAGCGCGATAAAGCATGCAGTTTACTTCCTTAACTTTACTCCATTAGACTTCATACATGCTTCGTTTGCATGAACCATTTTTTGTTTTTTTTTTTCATTTATGATGAAAATTATTAATTGATATTTTTAACGAACAAAAAAAATAGAAACGTTAAAAAATATTGAGAAGTGTTTCGATTCCGATTAATATTTCAATCGACGAATGTCTATGGTTCGCTTCAAAAGAGATAACAATTGAATTAGATGAATTTAAATAAATTTCGTCCGAAAAAGACTGGACTCTCTCTCGCTGGCACGCGATCTTACCGTGTGACAGAAATCGCAGAAGCGCACTTACCCGTCTGGACGAGTTTGAGCGCGACGCCATTGTGCTGCTTGAGCGGCTCGTTGAGACTCGGCTGCGTGAGGTCCTTGAGGGGATGGTTGGCGGCTTCTTCGGAGCCGGAGGCACGATTATTTTGCATAGTCCTGGCGTGCTGTTCCTCGTTTCGGCGTCCCTCTTTCCTGCCGGCGTCGCTGCCGTCGCCGTTACGCACGGTTTGCCTCCTGCTGGCCGCCGCCGCCGGCTGACTAATCTCTCGCTTTTTCTCCTTGCGCTTGCGGACGTCGTTCGCGACGACGATTCGCTGCTGCTGATAATGCGACTGCTGCGATTGCTGCTGCTGCTGCTGCTGATAATGCTGCTGATTTATCTCCTCGTAATCGACGTTCACAGCCGCTGCGTCGTTGACAGTCAATGGCACGGACTGATCCCGAATCGGATTTTCATAGATACGCAGGAGCTCGTCCGCCGGGTAGAAGACGTACATGCCCAGAAATCGTCGCTAGCGTAGCCGTTATCGCTGCTGCTGTCGCTGCTGTTGTACCGTTGGCCGCGGTCGTGGCCGCTGGCGTAGCCGACGCCGTCGCGGATTCCGCTACTGCATCCGTTGTTGCTGCCGTTGCTGATGCTGCTGCTGCTGCTGCTGCCGCCGCACTTCTCGGATCCGCACGAGCCAACATCGCTGTCCAGCGATACATTCTCGGTGATGCTGCGTGCGGGAACGATATCGGCGCCGGCCGCCGTCAGGAGATGCATGATTTTCTTTCTTTCTTTTAGCGATTAAAGCGTCGCGCCCCCGCGATGTATCGCCGGGTGCCGCGCGTGCGACGCGACGCCTATCTCGTTAAATCACCGTCGTTCTCGTCGTCGTCGTCGTCGTCGTCGTCGTCGTTCTTTTCCGTCACGCCGTCGATACACTGCAAACGGCCAGGAATAATCGATTTTCGATCGCTCTTTTCCAATCGCTCGAATATAGTCGCCTATATATGTCTGTGAACCTCATCATGAAAAAAATGTTCAAATATATGCCACAATTAAGTGATAATTTATTACTATTTTATTATCCTAGTCCCGAATTTATTGTTCCTATACGCGTTGAATAATTATGATTTATGGGTGTCCTAATATCGATTATTAATAACCATATTATTTATAACCGTATAAGAGTATAACGATAAAAAATAAAAACCTAACTGTATAAGTTTTTCTAAACTGTTATTCGAATTAAATACTCGCAAAACATGTTACTTTGGAATTTATTACTCACAAAACAGTTTAAAAATTATTAAAAACATAAGGCTACAAAAATAAATTAAAGAGTATATTAAACAATTTAGTTGCTGTGCCAATTTTGATTTATTATAATATCGTTTTTTTTTTTTAGAAAAATCTGTAACAACAGTTTGTGCAGTTAGTCAAAGAAGCATCTGCGATCTCAACCTGTCACTAAGTTAAAAGTTATATTTTCAACTTTTTTTTCTCTCTTATTTCATCGTTAACTTACCCTAGAATTTTATACACGTCAAGTTCGGTACTTCATTATATAAAAAAATTGGACATTTCACATAATAAACTCGATTTACTAAAGAACCACCTTACGTTAAAAAAATCCATCAGGAGTGTAACGGTGTTAGCGCACGTAACAGTAAAATACAATTATTTAAAATTCTTGATGTTTCTTTATACTATCTCATTGTTAGAGCAAAAGATTAGTAAAAAATTGTGTTATACTATTTTTTTGTTTTACAGTACTCTGTACGTGTTTTTCGAAAATGAGAATGCTAATATAATGTAAAGTCAGCACCCCCATTTTTTCTATTTATTTGCTATGAACAGGCAGGAACAATAAATTTGGAGCTAAGGCAATAAATTAGCATTTAATTATGACATACATATATTCGAACTTATTTTCTAATAGTGCAGATGTTAGGTTCATAGACTCGCCTATTCTTTACAAAAAGCACGGATTTTAAGAAAGTTGTCGCTAGTTTTTTTTTCTACTCATATTTCTTTGCTTTTCTTAAATTATTTTCTTGTTATTTCGGAAGCAATCTTGGAAGCAATACATATAAATTACTGACTTATTATACATATGTAAAAATGAAATAAAAGTTCTTCTCTAGGTTATTTTTGAAAAATACATAATACATAAAAAAATGTACAGCAATCAAATATTTAAATATTTCTTTCTCAAAAATCAATCTGTCTGTTTATTACGTGTTGTTTATTTTAGCCGTTGAAAAAATTTGTCAATTCACTTTTATATGCTCGAATAAATCGATTATTCAAATTGGCCATTCTTACAGTATTTTACTGGCGATTGTTTTCGACGAGAGAGATGTGACACGATTTGAGGGGCTCGGATTTATGTTGTCGGTAGTTCTCGAGGCCTCTTGGGCTGAAACAGAAAGATTTGACGCAAGATTAATATCGATGTCCATTCGCTTTTAAGAACGTGATTGCGTTTTATTTAAGGTTCCTTACTCGCAGCTATTATTTGCCTTATCGAACAGAATAACAGTGTAACTTCTCGACATAAAGAAACTTAATTTTTCTTTTTATTTCAACATTAAGAAGTAATTACTTTATACGTCTAATCTTATCTTTTTGATTTTACTAGATGTTTAAAAGTAACGTGTTATAAACATCTTCAGAGTATTTTCCTTTTAGAGAGAAACTTCACTAAAAAATAAAGGAAGAGTGGTTAGCTTTTTCAGCAAAATTTTTGAACGGTGCAAAAACATATAATTCAAAAAACAGACAAAACAAACTTTCTTCATCATTTTGATGGACAAAAGAGTAAAATTTGAAAAAAAAAATTTAACACACTCTTTCTTTACATTATCGATATTTTTAAGATGTGTACTTCTGTTCCAATTAAAGCACAATTTTAGACATGGTAAATAAATCGTCGGTATGACTTGCTTTTCCTGAAAATTTCGGAGTGCAGACACACGTTATAATTCGGGGGAGGATAAACAAACTTTTTCACTGTTTTGATGAGCGGAAGTAGGTCTTGAAAATATTTAACGTTCATCTCTCTCCTCTCTTTCTCTCTCCTTTCCTCTTTTCTTCTTCTTTACCTTCCTTTTTCCTTTTCAAAACATATCTCCGCTCCGATCTGAGCACACACATCTTACACGTCTAACATACAAATCGTACGACGATTCGCCAGAGATGTGGCTCGTACCTCGGAGTTCGAAATGCGCTAAAAACGAAATGTGCAGTAGCGGAGCAACTTGCAAGATAATGCATCATCTGCGACACGTGTGTATCGCAGATGATACACCTGTAGAATATATTTCATGCGCACGTGCGAGTTATCGTTAGGGGCCATAAAGATACTTTGATGAATTCTCTCTCTCTCTCTCTCTCTCTCTCTCTCTCTCTCGCTGTCGGGACGATCGTGTGTCAGGGGATCGTCTCGATATAAGTATTGCATGATTCACGGATTATCGCGTGCTATATAAACTACGCGGAAGTTTACGTGCACTTTTCGACGTGGGAACCGGCGCACGTGCCCCGCGAAAGAAACATATCAATCAATTGTGATAACACTCGGAAATCCACCCCGGCCGATAGTCACGTACTGAGGTAACTCGGTTATGTTGTTCGTGGAAATACATAGTGTATACATAATACGTTTGGCACGTTACCATAAAGAGTGCGTGTGTCACACGCATTTAGATCACACTCGCAAAATATTTACAATTTTGTGGATTATAAATTCATCATTAATTCTCTTTTTTCCATTTCAGGAGATAATGATTATATATATATATATATATATATATATAATCAAATTATTTGCATATGTATATAATAGAGATGCATACATGTTAGTGTCTCATGTCATTATAGAAATTGTTTTTACGGGAGTTAAACAAATTTATATATTTATTAAGAAGATTTTATTATATATAAGTAGATCAAAGTCTCATCGACAACAATTCATCAGCACTGCGTTAAGAACGACATATATCAATTAATATATATATATATATATATATATATATGTATATGTATATATGTATAGAATAGATAATTACAATTTCGTTATAATGGACGGTCGCGCTAATGACACTTTAAAATCACTCTCTTGGCACGATATAAATTAATACATATATATCCGTTCTTTTAAAGACCGCGCACACGCGCGCGCGCGCAGCGCGGTGACGGTAATCATATTTTTGTGTCATAATGCACGGCCTGCGTTTAAGCGCTCGCGGAGCTAAATCATCTTTTTTTTTCGGCCGTTAAAAGCGTGGCGGAAATCCCGTTATGCAATGGGATTATGTCATTCCCGCTGCGGCGCATCCTCCTCAAATTTGCCGAAAGTGCCCTCCGCTCCAGAAGAAGCCGCTCGTAAAATGCTAAAGCTTTCTCGAGACTCTTTAAGTCGAGACTCTTTAAATGTAATAGTTCGAGTTCTTAACACGCCATTTGGCTCCTTAAAGATTATATTATTTCTTTCAACGTGATGGAAATGAGCCATTTAACGGGACGGAATAATGATGCAAGTCGGTAAAAATAAAATTCTACCATTCCAAAATTCTTTTCGTGTACACTTGATCGTCTCACACATGACACTTTCTATTTTTAAAAAGAACTTGAACAAAATATAATTAAAAAGTAAGTACATTAAAGAGTTAATTTAGCAGAAGAGATTTAGGGATCGTCTGTAACACGTAGAATAGGATTGCGTAAAATAAGTTTTTCCATATTTCCACAATCTTATACATCGAGCTCATTTGTTCTTCGCAATAGGAAGATGTGACTTACATGAGCGGAAATTCGTTACGGAAATTTTATTAACTTTACATGAACACAATCTCTGCACACGATAAAATAGGATATGGTAACAGATAAGAAGTTCCACGTATACATGGAGGAGGTGAAAGAGATTGCTTAGACCTTCCACCCCCCCCTCCCCCCCGTGCGAAACATGTATACATGATGTGTGCAGATCTCGTTTACGAGAGGATGTATACGAGGAAAATTGCATTCAGGCTGATGAATCGCGGGATACCGCACCGATATTAAAATTTGCAGCACACACGCCACGGTAGATCAGTTCTCTTTTTTTTTTCTCTCACGATGACAGCGCGTGTTATAAGCTTCTTGAAATGTAATTATGTCGCGAAAGTCGCAAAAAAAAAAGGAGATGCGCTTCGGAGGTTCATTTGCGAAATGCCGATTGAGAGTGAGAGAGAGAGAGAGAGAGAGAGAGAGAGAGACAGAGAGAGAGAGAGACAGAGAGAGAGAGACAGTGAGCGCATCCCTTGGTTGGAGCGCGAGGATTGGCCGTACTTTAAACGACGCTCGTTAGGAGCAATGTAAATGCCTCCCGGGGACTCGTTGTGATTCTTCGGAACACAAATTTCGCGTGATTATTTGCGCTCGAGTGCTTTTCCAGATGTTATATTTATGATGTTAAACTCACGGAAAGAGCTCTTTGAGTGTTTGCAGACTGTCTCATTAGCGACGTGAAACTTTGTTGGTACGCGCACTATTCTCCTGCGTTCGAACTAACATCGAGAATCCGAAAGACGTTTCGCGAAAATTTCTTAAAAGGCTTGAAGGAGGGGAGATTGAAATATATGTAATAAAATCAATACTATTATCGAGAGCGCATCTTTGTTCGAAAAGAATGGTTTTGCTAAAGTATCTAAAAATTTAATCAGATTGTATACAGATCTGAAAGTAATTTTATTAGACCGTCACAATGACGTAGGACGCTCAAGCTGGTTGTTAGAATGTGCAAAACTTTTTGCAGCATTGCTCATTATGCTTGAGCGTCCTACATAATACATTATTCTGATAGTCCAACGACGTTATATTTAGACCCTGTATATCTAGCTAAATTTTTAGTTCAGCAAAATCGCGTAACTTCAGCAATTTCTTTCCGTGTAACAGTTGTATTGACTATATTGACGCTTAATTTTCACATACTTTAACGGTGTTGAAAGACTGGTGTGGAAAATATTTTTTAAAATCATCATTTGCGGTATGTGAATTATGTCATTTATATTAATAGTAAAGTTTCACGTATAGAATTTTTTTTGTACAAAATGTGGAACACTTCACGATTTTGCGTGCCATCCTTGCGCAGAGACCACGCTAATCTTCTCTGTATCGTTCCAATTTTAGCATATGCGTTGTCGAAACAGATACTTTTTTTTATTTTTTTAAATATTAAAGAAGTCTGTAACAAATAGAAACGCATCATCTTTATATATGTGAATGTAATATTTCTATAGAAGTTACACACTCATTATATAAATGTGATACATTTTTATTTTTTACAGACTTAACGATCTCAAATACTGATAAAGAAAATTATGTAATATACAATATTTTCTTCTTCATGTGCCATATCCGATCACGGACGTTATAGGCGATCTTTTCTGCATATATCCGAAGATATACGAAATTTACAATTTTAACGCCGGTTCTGAACGGTCTATTTAGAAGAGGTTTTCTTAGCAGAAAATACCCTCGATGGTCATTGCCTTCCGAGAGGTGGCGATCGCTTCAAATCGATTTTAGAGTTATATTGTCCTAGGTGGATTAAAGATCTAACCTGGATCTTTGGCATAGAAAGCTGCCACGCAGCTCCTCGCGCCACGATCGCCACAAGTATTAATAGTAAAGTAAATAATATAAATAAATGAGGTAAATTTCGCATAATAGAGGTATGAATTGGCAAAAAAGTAATACTTGAAATATTTTACGGTAATATATATTAATTATTGCAGTCTTTACATGTAATTGCTTCGGCGTGACGTACGCACTTTGAGAGTCTCCGCTTTAACAGAAGAAAAACGATAAAAAAAAGTGCTACGACGAAGTGGCTGGATCTTATGTTGAGTACTTCTGTGCGAGCCCTTTTGTTTTTTCAAAATGATGGAATTATCACTTATACTGTTGTGTTTCGCCCACCACCGGCTTAAATTTAGCTTTGAGTGGAATCGCGAGGGAGGAGGGCAGAGGGGACAAAAGAGGTTTACACGCGAAGGTACCGAATACAAACCTCATCGATCGGCTCGAAATGTCGTCGTCGAAACGCGATCGAAGCAACAAGCTATTTCGCGAGTTTCCATTGCGTGACGGAACAGAGGAAGGAGAGAGAGAAAGCGGAGAGAGAGAGAGAGGA